>NC_049982.1:24745135-24746237 GCF_000003815.2 Branchiostoma floridae
AACATAAACATATGGTACAATTTCTCTACACGCCGTTTTATCTTATCTGTCTCAGTCTGTCCGGCAAAGTAAAAAGAATAGACTGGACATATTTTTTGAACGTGTTCGCCTTTTTCTTAGGCATTTTGGCATCAACAAAACTGGTACCTGTGAACTTGCTAATAAGGCTACCTAAGAATGATCATGAATGTCTTATGTTACGGTCACATTTCCCAACCGGAAGTTACCGGAATAAAAAAAAAAATAAAGCTACATTTATGAAGGATAGACATCCAAATTAAAAAGTAAAGCTGTTTATGGTCGTTTATCAGTTCACAAATTATGGCCACTACTTATTTTCTTTGCATTTTGTGTGTTTTAGGCCCTCTACATACTTTTTATTTGTTCACGAGAGCTGCCCAATCGGACCCCGGGTTGGAACTGTTACCGTAAAACTACCCCCAGCTTGAGGAGCGAAAGTTGCCTGGTCGGTTCCCGTTTGGAAATGTGACCGTAACATTACCCATCTGCATAATTCATCTCAGTTCGGGTAACGATGTTAGCCAGACCATGGCCACATGGGGTCGGCGTCATTGTCTTGGTGATGTCGGAATTTCTTAGTAATCGGTGACATCCCTAATTGATCTGAGCCGAAATGCCGCCGTGCTAATCAATGCCAAAAACATCCCTTTGTTTATTACCGACAGAACTCCGTATGTGGCCCGGCCGCTGGCACGGCAAGGTGCCACGGTACCGCTAAAGCGGTCATTACAGCAGCGCATCTCGTGGCGTATGCATCGCAGACTTTTCGCTCTAAAATTTCTCGAGTTTTCGCTTAAGTCTTTCCTCTAACCTTGTCGGACGATTTGAACACGCTTGTCCCTAGTTTCATCTTGCTGGCCAAGCCACCACGTATACGCCCCGTCGGCGGAAACCGCTTGCCGTTCAGCGGAGCCAGCGCGCCAAGACCCCGTAAACGTCGGCCCGTCCCTGGAGCCAGTCAGCTAGGTCTCCGTCGGGTCATTCCTCGGTACCGGTCAATCACGTCCCCGTTCCGGTGTCTCCCTACAGAGCCCTTGCGAGGCCCTTAACATAGGACACAACTTTCGCGGTCTCAAGCCGG
>NC_049982.1:24746449-24748467 GCF_000003815.2 Branchiostoma floridae
AAACTTGTCCTTCTGATACTTCAACTACGAACATTGCCATTACCAGACACTGCTTTTGTATCCCGACAGAAGTCATTTGTTCGGCGTCGTACTATGACAGCCTCCGACGAGCAATTTGTCCTAATTTTTGGGTATCTATTACGTAGACATTCAGTTTCATGGCGTGCCGGGTTGCACCATCCCAAAATATTACGCTAGTGTGCTTCCTATTCTGCAGCAAGCCAGTCCTCACATTGTGTACGTAGAGCTAGGGCACAACGATATATGTAGACGCCAATGGGCTCCAGAAACCATAGCTCGTGATTTAGTAGCTTTGGCACGCAAAATCTCTGAAATCCATTCAGTTCGACAGGCGATTCTAGTTGAACCAATCTGGCGATTGAAATCCCCCTGTAACATGCCGGACTTCCACTCACGCATCCATGATTTCCGTACCGAGTTTCGCCCCCTCGTCGACGCTACCCCATCCGTTCACAGATGGTACCACGCAAAGCTGTGGCAGAAAAACCCTAACTATTTCGTTTCTGAACGGTATTTTTCTGAGCCATTCTCTTCAAATTGTTCCTAATTGAAGGCTTGTTTTGTTAACAATCGCCAGTTGGCTTCACATTTGGTGTATTTTTAGCCCCGGACAGAAATGTTCCAGTCAACATGACGACGACCTTGGACTGTTGGACTTCAAAAGAAACATGGACTGGTTCGACTGACATGGACTTGCAAAATGGAGACAAATGGCCGCATGCTGAGGATTCGAGTAACTAATCGCCTATGAGATTATGTATGAATTTCTCCTCAGGTGAGTATGCCCGTTGTGCTGCTCTGGTTTAAGTCGACTTAGTTATTTTAGTTAAGTTAAGTGAAAGGTTATGTTGAACGGGAAGACAACGACCTTAGTGATCTGACAGGAAATTTGTGGATTCTTGTGTCTGGCTCCCAGTCATTTGCTCTGCATACGTCCCCAGACTTGCGTCCTTGTCTAAAACTTCTGTGATGCCCACTCAACAGTCCTGTCATTTATGTTGTTATGGTTTATAACATTGCGTGCGTGTGTGTGTGTGTGTGTGTGTGTGTGTGTGTGTGTGTGTGTGTGTTCTCCCTCGATCCATTTACAGGCCGACCATACTTAACAAGAGCAATGATGACGATGTTCACTTGGACTCCACAACACCGCCACGCCACACACTGTGACTCTTTTTTCTTTATTTGTGATATCTCAACATCAGCTCCTACAACATATCTTTAATAGCTGTGACGAGCACCCAAATAAACGTGCAACGACGATGACAAAGTTATGGGTGACTTTGGAATAAACCATTAGTGTCAGTATCAGTATATTCGTATAGTATATAAAACGGGCGATGTCATTTTTGTGTTCTCTCTCGATCCCAACAGACTAACCATACAGGACAAGAGCAACAACGACGAGATGTTCCTGACACCCATACCTGTGTCCATCAGGACGAAACAGTTCCATCACAAAGTCAGTCGGGTCCTTCCACTGCAAGTCACTGAGACGAGCTGTATCGCTGGAGGAGCCGGAATAGACGTCTGTGCACCTTATAAAGTCGGGAAGGAGCTACACATCACCCAGAACCGCACCGTCCACAGAAGGAAGACAACGAGAGGGCCTAAGAAATGCCAGAACAGTAGCAGATCTGGAGCAGCAAATCGATTGCACTGCCACAACCACAGAAACCTAAAACTAGTTAGACAATTCACGGGCTGGTATTGGCTGATTTATACCATGAATATGTATATATAATGTGTATATATTATAATAGTGGATTTTATATGTACAACAAAGAACCGTACATAATTTTCCCACAGCGACGACGGACCTAATCAAACCGGAGGTGTATGTACTAATGAAGAAAACCAACATAAGAATATGCAGAAGTGGCCATCGATCGCTGGGAGGAGCTAGAAGATACATTTGTGCGGCTTGAAAATTCTGAACAGAGGGGAGCCACACAACATCCAGAACAGCGCCATCGACAGAAGGAGGGCAACATGAGGGA
>NC_049982.1:24748567-24789892 GCF_000003815.2 Branchiostoma floridae
CATCTTATTTTTCTACCACTCAAAATCAGGCTCTCTATGACTCCGAACGATAACCAATTGACAGCATTTCATTCTATATTGTAAAAAGCACAGGCTTATAAAAGACATAACGGCAAAAAGCTGGGACATATTGGTTGCCATTGCAAATTCATAAAGCATGCGAAACATCGTAATAATCTATGTGTACGGCTTATGATATGCAAGGAGCGCAGTCACTTCCGGCTATGTGAAAAGACCGTTCCCTTAAATCATTGATCCTGAAAACAAAGAATGCCTCAACAAAGGAAGAATAACAGCTAGAATAGTCTTCAATGACCACTGTATGGACGACACCCCTGTGGTTTAGCCAAAAATCAATTCCCAAGGGAATGCATTCGTGGAATTTTCAAAATTCTTTCAAAGCGATCGTAATACTGTAGAAAATGCCTCCGCCCCTGAGGCGTCGCCAAAAAGGCTAGCGGGGAAGATATGATAGTTAATGAGATGTTAAAAGGGGGAAAAATACTTTTACTGAGACCCCTCGCAAAGCTATTTAATAGCGTACTAGAAACAGGAACCTTCCCACAATACTGGTCGAGAAGCTATATTGTCCCAATACACAAGTCGGGAAGAAAAGATGATCCAAACAATTATCGGGGTATTGCCATCTCAAGCTGTCTCGGAAAATTATTCAGCTCGATCCTTAACAAAAGATTGTCAACTTTTATGGAAGAAAACGAAATATTAAAACCTAACCAAACAGGATTCAGAAAAAAATACAGAACAGCAGATAATATATTTATATTGAAAACCCTAATCTCTAAATACACACAGTCCGGTAAACGACTCTTTGCTTGTTTTGTTGATCTATCGAAGGCTTTCGATTCCGTTTGGCATCATGGTCTTCTATTCAAACTTCTCTCAAAAGGCATTTCTGGCAAATTCTTCGATATCATGAATAGTTTATACAATCAATCAGAAGCTTGTGTAAAGACCAAGATAGGCTTGAGTGAAACTTTCCCCATAGAAATCGGCGTGAGACAGGGCTGTGTATTAAGCCCCTCGTTATTTAATCTGTACATTAGCGATTTAGTAAATGATCTCAATACAGGAGACCTGGATGCTCCTATTCTCCATTCATCTCAAGTATCGAGTTTATTTTATGCCGATGACGTTGTTATCTTATCATCAAGTCAACGTGGCCTACAGAATGCAATCAATATTCTCGGTCTATACTGCAGCAAGTGGAAACTAACAGTAAACCTCAAGAAAACAAAAATTATCATTTTTAATAGAAAAGGAGAAATATTGTCAAACTTTAAATTCTATTTATTAGACAAAGACCTAGATGTAGTCTCCTCATATTGTTATTTAGGCGTGGTATTCACAGCGGGATGTAACTTCAGCACAGCCATGAAAACCCTCCAAAAGAAGGCGCTAAGAGCGATGTTTAGCATTAGAACAACTCTGGGCGAAAATAATCCCTCAGTATCACTGCAATGTAAGTTATTTGATGCATGTATTGTACCTATATTGTTGTATGGTGCAGAAGTGTGGGGCAATGCTGGTTTAAATGATAATTCCCCACTAGAGCAAGCACATTTGAAATTCTGTAAAGCTATCATTGGAGTAAGAAGAAATGCTAGTAACCTCGCCACAAGAGCGGAACTTGGCAGGTTTCCTTTGCGGATCGAGGCTTGCAGCAGGCTCTACTCTTATTATAGCAGGTTAACTAGAGAAGTACCAACAAATAGTTTACAATATCAAGCACTCCTTGTACAACAAGATCTACACCGACGTAAGGTACCATGTTGGCTTTCAAATGTAAGTAAGATTCTCGAGGAGTCTGGTTATGGGTACCTACTGTTGAACCAAGACTATAATATACCATCAGCTCAGTCGCAAGTGAAACAAAGATTGAAAGACATATTTCTACAGACTTTCTATTCCGAACTCAACTCTAATGGAAAAAAGGAAAATCAAGGAAACAAACTAAGAACGTACAGGAAGTTCAAAGACACCTACGAAAGAGAACAGTACCTAAATATACATAATTTCAGCCATCGCCGAGCCATGGCTAAATTAAGAATTAGTGATCACCCTTTACAAATAGAAGTAGGAAGATACAACCGGACTCCTCCGAGTGATAGAATCTGTACACTTTGTAACGCCAAAGATATTGAAAATGAAGTTCATTTTGTATTGGAATGTGAGTTATATAGTGATATACGTAATTCTTTTATTAATGCCCTGAATTTTGATACACGAGCTAAACAGTTAGTAAAAGATGAGCTTTTTGTATACATAATGAAATCATCTGACAACATTGTACTGCAAAAACTCTGTGAATTCATATACACTTGTTTCAAGAAGAGAAAAGAGACATGTAAATTGTAGAATAGTATAGCATTACATATTTGACTATTTTGTAAACGATAGATGTACTTATAGTGTAGCATAGCCATAGTTGTTCTGTCTCTCCCACTGCCACTGTAAAGACTCTTTACAGCAAAGTTTTATGTAACTACTGCATTTAGCCCATATGGGCAAGGTCATGCAAATAAAGATCATTGTCATTGTCATTGTCATTACAGGCATAGCCTAGTAGGTAAGAAGATTGCAAAATAAACTGACGACTTTTCATAAACAAAATGGCGGCGAGGAGAAATGTCACGGAAGAGGGAGCTCTCTTGTAGATAGGCTTTTGTTTCTTTTTTGAGTAGCCTATTTCATCATAGTGATGTTTCGCTGTAAGCTGAGGATCACCGTAAGTTAATGAAAGTATAAATATGCCTCTTCTGTTGGGAAAACCGCGAATTTGAGGACAAAGTACGATACAGAGTGGCACGGACGAGGATTCGACAAGACCCCCCTCCCACCTAGAGATGTACATGTGAGTTAAATTCCTTTGATCGTCTCATAAGAGCAGCCGTATAGAATATTATACAAGGTCAATGGGAACTGAAGTCAAATGTAGAAACACTTGTAGTTACTGTAAACAAATCGCTAGAGCAATTGTGTCAAAGAAGAGTTGAAACTTTGGTAACACGGTGCAAAAGGCTCGCAGCAGAAAGGAACAACAACAAACATGGCGTCATGGACTAAAACATAGTAATTTGTTGACAAATGAAACACGCTAGAATGTGTATTGCCCAATACTTACACCCAGTTTAGTATGCAGTTAGACATAACTTCAACCTTTTTAAAGAAAAATAAACGATAACGTCAACTGTTTTTAGAACAAACTTTGTAAAAAAAGTTCTTATCAAAATGGAGTTACCAGTCTCTTTGCGATGTCTCCGTAAGTATCCATGGCCTCTACCTGTTGGTACAGTTTGCGGTAGACAGCCCGTGGTACGGCTTTCCCGTCTCTTCTCAAGTGTCGTCTGATCTCCTCCATGACGTTTTTGAAGACCCTCAGCTCTGTTAGCAGTAGCTGCATACGTTCTACGGGCTTTATTTGGAAGGAAGGAGGGAAGGATAGAAAGTTAGGGATGGAGGGTATGAAGAATGGAAGGATGGAATAAAGGAAGGAAGGAGACAGATAAATGGAGAATGTGAAAGTGAAATTTGCTTTTGAGTGAAATATACTATACTCAGCATCTGTTGTGTTATTTTTTTTGCATTAACATATAACTGTAAAAATGTGAACTTAATGGATAAATTAGATTATCATTTTCTTGTACCTCGGTGTTTTTGATGATGTCCTTGCTGTACAGCAGTTTGGAGTCTCTCACATTTCCAGGTGTCAGGGTCACATTGTTCTAGTAAACATATAAACATAAACAGGAAATACTTGCAATTATGTTGCCAAAAATGTTAGCGATTGTGATTCGACACGTTTCAACTTCCCCATCGTTTCGCCAAAAAGATATTACACAGCTTGCATTCATTACGTTAGCCCTTATGAAACAGTAAAAGGGACAACAGTTATGCTTCTGTCAATACGTATCCCCAACAATCAGGAATGCATAGCAAGGCAGCAGCGCCATCTTGCGAAATAGATAAAGATTGCATAAGAATAACTGACAGCGGGCACTTACATATAGGCGAACTATGGCCCTCTGTCGTCTCGCCATGAGTTCTAAAGGTCCGCGGGTCCTGTTGACAAGCTTGCAGGTGACGTATGCAGGGTTTTTCTTCATCGTTTTACGCGGTCTTTTTCTGGCTTCAACTGTTGCGGAGCTCAAGGCTATAGTAACCACACACACTAGCACAAGTAGACTCTTTTGTGCTGAAGGTATGAACTTCTGCAACAGTATATAGTCACAATTTAAGTGGAGGTGATCTCAAAGTAAACCTCTTACGTTCACCGAAGAGCTACATTTCCTCTAGTCGTGACAGAGGAGACTGATTGTATGTACAGTGTTTACAGGTTCATTGTACGGGGAAATATTTATTTATTTATTTATTTATAATCCTAGCTCTCTCTGACAAGCACAATGAACAGTGGAACATGGCTAAAGACTGCAACCATTTCCAATAGCGTGCATGCCGGGTTAGCGACACGGCCGGAACTAGAACTCACGGCTTTTTAGGCCAGAGGCAGGTCCAAGTTTCAAACAACGGTTTATTCAACGGTTCAAAACAGCCCATATAAAGGGTATGCAAAGTGAAACAAATTCGTTAGGGGGCGCTTCGTGAAAATTGACTTCATTTACGTGTTTTAATTTCAATTTCGAGAAAGAGCGGCTTTTATCCTCGCGGCATGTAAATTGCTATCCATATACAGAGATGATTCCAACCGTAAAAACAGAAAAACAAAGTAAGAGAAAGAAAGAAAAAAACAGAAGCTACTCATAACGCTAGTTCACCTTTATCCACGTGGTAACCTATATCCGTTAAAAAAAACACAGCATTCGGGAATATCAGTAGACGGACGTTGGTTTGGAATTACAATATTTTCTACAGTTAACAATATAATGGCACTAGTCTTCTAATATTGCACTTTGAAACCACTATCCGCCAAATAAAGGTGAAGTCGCTTAACCCCAAATAATATCCTCGTATAATTAATCTTCTCACCTTGAAAAGCATCGTGCTCAACTTTGATGCTTCTTTTTGAAGAAGTCTGTACCACCTCCGTCTGAATGACAGGTTTTAAACCCCATTCGGTCGCTTTATACAAGAACGTTGTGTATTTTTAAAACCTAACGTGTAACAAGCAATCTTCTAAATCTGTTTGAGACAAAAATCGGGAAAATTTCACAAAACCTCTAAGCGGATACAAACCATTGAAGTCACTTTTACATTCTCCTGGTGTATTTTCCCTTTCCAATAAACTTCGTAGAAATAGTTTATGGTAGAAACAAAAAATAAAAAATAAAGGGGACCATTTTATACATATTTTCCATTACAATGCCTCTGTGAGTCAGTTTTGCATTCATTTCACAGTGCTGCAAGTGAATAGGGAACCATGTTTACTCGATTTGGGACAAAGAGACGTAACGGAAGGTTAATAATTTCCTCTCCCCGTCGTAGTTTCTATTTTTTACTAAACAAGTAACTAGAAACAAAAACTTCCACCCATAGTGGCAATGCCTAGTTATTTTTTTTTTTTGAAATTTCCTTTTCCTGTATGGAGTCACAGCCACTATAATAGTCCACTGTATTTACCTGTAGGTAGCCAAGGCTTTCTCTATGTATGTTAATAAATCTTTATTATAAAGTGTTGCGTAATTCGTAAAGATGCTAACTTCGTTTTCCCAGTATTTGTGTAAAATCTATAATCGCCTCTGCTCTGCGTATAAAGTTTCTATCTTTAGTAAACACGTAACTAGAAACAAAGACTTCCATCCATATATAGGTAACGCTTAGTTCTTTTTAAAATCTTATTTTCTCTATGGAGTCATAGCTACTTTAAAGGCCACGGTGTTTACCATTAGGTATAGCCAACGCTTTCTCTACGTATGTCAATCAATATTGTATTATTAATTGTTGCGTAATTCTTTTAAAGATGTTAACTTCGTCTTCTCAATATTTATGTAAAATCTATAATCGCCTCTCCTTTGCGTAATTTCTATCTTTAGTAAACGCGTAGCTAGAAACAAAGACTTCCATCCGTATAGGTAATGCTTAGTTCTTTGTTTTCAAATCTTATTTCCTGTATGGAGTCATAGCCACTTAAATAATCCACTGTGTTTACCTGTAGGTAGCCAACGCTTTCTCTAAGTATGTTAATCAGATTTTGTAATATGAATTGTTGCATAATTCTTTAAAATGTTAACTTCGTCTTCTCAGTATTTGTGTAAAATCTATAATTGCCTCCCCCCAGCGTAAACAAGTAGCTAGAAACAAAGACTTCCATACATACATAGGTAATGCTCAGTTCTTTGTTTTTAATTTTACTTTCCTGTATGGAGTCATAGCCACTTTAATATTCCACTGTGTTTACCTGTAGGTAGCCGATGCAATCGCTAAGTGCGTGAATCGATACTGTGTTATTAAGTCTTGCTTGATTTTCAAAGGCAACTTCGTCTTCTCAATATTTGTGTGCTACCAAATTCGTCAAAGACTCACATGCAGTTTCACACGAATCTAGAATGATCCCAATCTTGAATAAATCCATTGACTTCATAATGACTTATTGGTTACCGCTGACCTAACTATCTTTTGAGACGATGTAATATTAATGTGTTGACCTACATTAAGTTCAACTGACGTCAATTTATCGTATATACCTGACACCATGCCTGCTTATAAAAACAACGTGTCTTTGATCATTACAGCGATGTCACGAAGCTTTAGTCAAAAATCAGTTCCCTTAATCTCAATGCCTGTTAACTGAAACGCTTCAAACAGTTGATGCCATCTTGGTGGAAGAGCTCACTAATTTGTTTTTGCACTCGCGCGGCATTGCTTTTTGAAAAATTTCAGCTCCAGTTGCGGTGTTGAATAGCGTAATGGTTACAGTTTTACCACAAACGTTCAACATCCCACCCACCCCTGTTTTACCATTCGGAAGAGCAAACTTCCTCACTACAATCATTCTTGCGGAAATAAGTACGTAGTGTCTGTTTAGGGACGTCCCTCGTGTTTGAGGAGATCCACATTTTGTGCACGTTAAAGAACTTTTTATAACCACATTCATCGAAAAGAGTAGGGGACTTCCCCAGTGTGAGTGGATCAATTCAGCTTGACAAGAGATGTAAAACAATATAAAAAAATACTTTTGATTTATCTATTTATTTATTTATTTCAATATATAATATACAAACACAAAAACAAGTTTTCATACTTGATGCCATGCACAAATGTTAATGTAAAGGACGACGTGTGTAATTATGTCGCGAAAAAAGAAGATATCAGAACTTATATGTGCGGTAGTAAATTTTTACAGTGTTAAGTATTATGTTAGATTCATTGTTAAGCTACTAGTAGGCTTGTTATCATTATTCTTTTATCTTGTACTCACTACACTATGTATGACCTCTTTTAACTCTATCCCATGGGGATGAATATGCAACTAGAGTACCACGGCCCCATCCCTTCACCAAAGAATTTACCTTTACAAGCGGAGTTTTAGTTGTATTTGCCATTAATTATGCAAGTTAGCTACTCATTTGTATGAATTATATCAGTTGATCATTTCTTTGCAATCTTTATTCAAAGGAAGACTTTAATCGCATTTTCCGATATTCATGCAAATGAAGTCCTCATTTGCACATCTAATGTTGTTAATATACTGTTCACCTGTACATAACTTCCATACGCCAAAAATTCCAGTCATTTACACAGTGGGATAATGGATTTTCTGATTAATCTATAACCCCACATTTTGTAAGTAAAGAAATGTAATTAATGTGTTTATTGAAGAAGTAGTGCAGATATTGCAGACTATTATTCTTCCATTCCTTTTTTCTTTATTCTCCTTACGTTTGCTTTATATTTCCCCATCTCCTATGATATTGATCATACTTATAAATCCAACTCCATTTAAAACATGACACACATAAAAAAAAATCAGCCAAATGGCCATGTGTTTAAAAGCTTTGATTTATTTAATCATCTTAAACAATTTTTTTGATTAAGCATTTCTTAAACAATACATTTGTTAAAATCAAGCGTTTATTAAACGCCCTCATCATCATATTTGTCATCCTCTATGAGGTGCAGCAAGTGAGGTTCGACTTTCAGTACAGTACATCGATTCAATCGAGCATTTATCAAGCAATGCATTTGTAACATTTCAATGCATTTGTAACGGTCAAAAATGTACTTTCCTTCAGTCTTAATGATAACAGCTATAGTAAGCAAATCACACAGTGAAATTATGTCTCAGCAACTGTTATACTGAACACAGTCAGCTTTTTTAATGCCATCTTGCTACGATATACTTCTAGTATCTTCATATCAAACTGTCTGTCAGATCCTTATTCTTAAACATTTAACAACTAACATCTACGATATGTTGAAGTATATTTCGATGAAATCATATTAAAACACCATTGAACGGTGTCACCATATATCCAAATGTTGGATACTTTCTGGTCCATGTCGCTACTATCAACAACACAGTCTGCATTTCTTTCCTGACGTCTTAACCCTACCCCTCCGCCGAACAAAATTTACATGGTTAGTTTGGATTGTATTACATTGTTAATAATCGATTTAGCTAACCATGGTCCGAAACTAGATTTCAAAATCTCGTTTCGTGCCAAGGATAGCTCGTGCGTCAGTAGAAGAGGATGCTGGGTAATACCGTTTAAACTGTTCATTGACCGTTGGATAACCAACAAAAAATCCAAATATCGTTTAATAGTCATTGAGATAACTGAAATGTCAGATAAAATCGTTGGAAGACCTAGCTTGGGGATCATCGAAAGGTCATTGGAAGAGAATTGAGAGACATTTGACATCGAAGATCATTGAAATATCACTCAGCCCTCACCGAAAGACCGTTGAGACATATCAAAGTTTGAATTTTCGAACGTTAACGCTCAACGGTCGGGCCTCTGTGGGTTTCCCACCCAATATACTATGTGCAGACTGTGTTATTGATTTGTACATGCGACAAGGACACAGAATTGTAAATTTTACTGTTTGGGTTTCTGGACATTTGAACATGTCTACTACTTGGGACAGGGGGTGCTTTTCCCGTAACACTCGCTGGTTTCTCGTGCGGTGATTCTGAACGTCTCCAGAGTCGATGTGACGTCAAAGCCACGTGATCCGTGCACCAGCTTGGTGACGTCATCCAAAAGTACCATGTGCAAGACGCCGAATTTTCTCTTGCGACCTTTGCCTCCAAGCTTCTCAAAAGGCCTTTTCACCTGAAATGCAAGGTTTATACATTAGAGGCACACCACTAATGGATTTGTGCAAGAAAGCCTCAAAGGTTGATAAAAGTTATTTGCGTCAGTCAGGTTTTCAAATAGGGCTCGCAATGGGAGGGGGGTGAGGGTCGGTTGTGAGCTTCGGTCGGGCGAAAAAGGGGTGAATGAGTGGGGCATCGGCTTTTACTAGTGATGCTCTATGAATATTTCTAAACCAGTACCCTGACAGCTAGGTGTTTTACTGGATATTTTGTTCAATGTCAGCCACCATCCAACGAACACCAAGTTAAGATACATTCTATCTCATACTATTGTTTAAAAAAAGTGTATAGGCGATTTGCTGCTCCAAACAATACAGTGATTTGAAATTAAACTGTCGAACAAAGAACAGGCGACACTATAACTCCAAACTCACAGTCTACATCAGGAAAATTAATGTTGTTTCTAAGTAGACTGACAAATTGAATTAATGTCTATACAAGTAGAATGCAACGAAAGATTATCAATATCTAGGTAACATTTAGATGACCCCAGGAACACCGGCAGCGCTGCAGAATTCTCCAGAATTCTGAGAACGTTAGAGAGAATTCTGGGAAACTCACACAGAACTTGGGTCAACCTATTATCATATCACAATGAAAGATGCCCCATAGGTCTTAGGTATTCTAGCTACAGTGTGATTCAACATATCCTCACTATCAGACAATGTTCCGGAATTAGACTATCATTCGAAACTTATAGTATCGCGTATCATACATATATTATGTTCGCTTACGCTTCGTTTCAGTTTCCTGATGACCTTCTTCATCTTCTTCTTGTAGCGAATTTGGACGTCAACAAACTTGTCCTCGCCCAGGGAAGGCACGAAGGAGAAACACTCCGCAGTTGTTTTCTCCATGACGTCCTGGATGTTATCCAGCTACACATGTACACACATAGAGGGAGAATAAGAACAACGGTCATGGTCAAGAGACGGGGGCCGATATAGACTTCCGATGACCTTTCAACCGGTGTTTGCTTCACATTTACTCATTCAGAAAGTGACGTGTAATGAACAGCCGGGCCATCACTTGTATTGAAGGAGACGGAAATTTTGCGACACATAAATATACTTTAATAATAGCGATGAAGGTAATATTCTCGTTATTTTTCCTTTTGCGGCATGCTCATTCATTTCGTTTAGATTGAATGCAACGCCGTTAATGCATCTTCCATCTTTTCCAAAAGACTGCAAATTTTGAGTATTGAACTTTGTGATAAAGTATGTACCCCTCAGAATACAGAACAAAAATGCACTTCAGAAACGCACACACAGACACACAAAGACACACATACACACACACACAAATACACACACACAAACACACACACAAACACACACACACACACACACAGAAAACCGTGAGAGGTAGATCGAGAGAATTTTACACGCATAGAACGATGGAATGAAACCAGGAGAGAGAAAATTTTAAGATAGAAAATCCTAAAATCCTAATATTTGCACATGCCAGTAATACTCTGTTCTTCTTCAATCATATCGAACTGACAGTTGTATACCGGCAACATTAATAGTCTCACCACTCACTCACTCACGGCCCGTAACCACAGTGGCCGTAGGGGCTCCACGACATCCATCAGCAGTGCGTACTGCACATCCGCCATTAAACAAAGAATGGCGCCATCGGGGCTTTCTAGAGAATGTATTGAACATCTTGATATCTGAAGTGTGCATACCCTAAGGATTGGTCGTGCTATGGATGCAGATCTCTTTGAATGTATTTCTTTTATGTGTTGGTCTTATCGCCAGATTTATCTTCTTGGTGGGGAAGAGAGTGTGTGGGTGTCCATGTAAACTAAGCAGGATAACACGTTGTGAATATTTCAAACAGGTTATCTCCGTTCAGAAAGAAAAGGTCTAACCAAAAGGCTTTTGGTCAGTCCTCTTATTATTCCCATGCAAGTGACCCGAATGGAATTGTGACGTCAGCAACGGGTCAAAGGTGTTCGGTATCGAGCACCTACTAGTAGATTACCGTTAGTCGGGTGCAAGGGTAGATAGACACCGTTATTATCACAAAACCCTCATGTTAATGTGAATCATTCGTCTTCTACTGTCTCAGAGCACAGAAGTCAAACGCAATAAGATACAGTTTGGTATTTTAACACTAAAGTGTTTACCATTCTTTTGCAATTAGCAATTGGCAAAAACTTGCAAAAAATATCTATAGTTATAATATAAGATGACATATCTGAATATACAATCTTGTTTGTACACATACGTGCTTTCCGAGGGACTTTTTCCTCTTCTGTAGCGACTCGACAAGTTTGCCCAGGTCCATTTTTATCTCCGTGTTGTCTTCGGCGATAGAACTCTTTTCCAGGATACCTAGAACTTTTGCGGCGAACCCCATTTCCTCTGACATCAGCCGTAGCCTCTGAAATGGCTGTATATATTTTTTTGAAATTGAGAAAATGACTGCTTTGTAGCATTGAATGAAAACAAAGCAACTATAAACATAAAAAAACAGATTACTGATAATTACATTTAGTCATACGTTGCAAATCTTTTCCACGATATCTATGGGTTGAAATTGAGAAAATGACTGCTTCGTAGCATTGGATGAAAACAAAGCAACCATAAACATTAAAAAAAAACAGATTACTGACAATTACATTTAGTCATACGTTGCAAATCTTTTCCTCGATATCTATAGGTCTAATTCTATAACTAGCTTAATAAGGTAGGTATAAGTAATTTAAAGGTAAACTCCAAGGTGGTGAAGCCTGCCGTATTAGAATAAGCTTAGTCACCATTCCGATAACGCATGCGCAGCAACAGGTTTTGTGTATAATATTGACAAAGGTGAAGCCCCCTGAATAAAACACGTATGGATACTGTTATTCAAATTGAGACAATGGTAGGGACAAAAACTATTAACAAGTTAAGGACCATCAACTTTGACATGTTACCCACAATTCTTGTCGCTGTGCATGCGACCGCGGAATGGTGAAATAACTTATTCCTGTTTAAAACTTCGCTACGTACATCAGTGCCATTCATGTCATCTTTGTTGATCAGCAGGGAATCTTTCCTCCTCCTGAAGTGTTTCGGCTGAATCTTGACAAGTTCTTTCAAAGCCTTTGTCTGGAAACAAACACCAAATTAAGTATATCGTAAACTGAGAGCAAATATGCATTCCCTCCATCTACTCTCCAAGCAGAGGTTAGGCTACAGCTGTTTTTTTAACGTTTTTTAGTCGTTTTTATCGGGCTTTCTATTTTGTCATTTTTCTTGAAGTATGCCAGTTAGGTTTTGTCACAGCAAGATAAAACACAAAATAGAAAGCCCGATAATAACGACTAACAAAAAGGTTAAAAACAGCCGGAGCTTAATCTCTGCTTGGAGAGTACCCTCCATCCACAGAATAGATCAATCCTATCAATCACAGTTCATCACAACTCAGCCAATGATAGCATGGCAATTAGCGATCAGACCAATGAGAACAGTGGCTGCAAGTCAGTCAGATATAAGATTTTATTTTGCACTTCAACCTTTGACGAAGGTGGTTGGATTTGTTGATTCTGTAACAAGGGTTGACACATGGGTTGGTTTTACACATGCATTTTCTGGTCGACTCGGAGAACACTCCACCGTAGTCCGGCTCAGGAGCGTTCAGTTTACACACGGGGCTGCGAAGTGATATGGAAGTCCCAGCTGCGTCAGCAGTGTATCAAGGCTAACTTGCAAAACAGGGTGCCCAGAATTATCAAAATATTCAGAAAACTTATGAAAAATTTCAAATTTGCTCCAAGTGCTCTTTTTACTGATTTTCATATGACCCCCGACCACATCTTTACACTGGGAGTCGATTTACAAACAAGAAATTGCGACTGATAAAAAGCTGTGATCATTTTGATTCTATGGACCGGGGAGGGTAAAGTGCATGTTCAGAAACTGTGGGTCACAAATGTATTAGCACACTAATGAGTCTGCAACATCATGTAACGTTACGTACACAGCGAATCGAATGGCTTTGACAATCTTTGGCACTTTAGAAGGGGATGATATGGCGAGTGACGCACATAACACCACAGGTGAACAAGCAGTGACTTGTTATTTTCACAGAGGAACTGTCAAATAATACGAAAATGCAGACGATAAAAGAAAAACATGTCAAAAAACAGATGTGCGAGGAGAGAAGTCACCTTTGATGAACATAATATGAAGTGCGTCAGATTTTGCTAGAAAATTGCATCAATTACCCTTGCGTGCGACGCGTTTGTTTTTGAAGTCCAAATGAAAGTCGTAGTGCTGCCCCTGGATTGAAAACCCATGTATAAAGATTATACATGCATCATAATTGCAAAAGAGATTTGAAGTGATGATAGATTTGTCTCTCAGGATGCTGTCTCTCATGATAGGATGTTATAGAAAATAACGACTTGCGCTGGTTTGCGCCCATTGCCATTGGTACCATTTTGTGAATTTTTTAACCATTTAAAACGCAATTTTATTCAGGCGACAGATTCGATTGGGACCAATGCTTGCCAGTTTGCGCCACATTAATTGCGAATGTGTCTCGCTATTAAGCGCAGTCCAGCAAAATATATTCCTTCTACGTATACGGACCCAGCATTGATCAAGATGTCCGTACTCAGCTGTTTTAACCCTCATCCGACCGGTACATTTTTACGACGAATCTGACCGTATGGGGTCATTTTTGACCCCATTTTGTTTTGCTCATAGATATATTTCTGCTGGCTTATTTTGTCATTTGTATGGATCTAATGTTTCACCAAGTTATGAAAAATATTTTGACAAGTTTTGATGGCAGTAATTTTTACTCATTATCATAATTTATGCAGAAAATAAGGAGAAACCATGTTTTGCTCTAAAAATCTACCATACTCCACTTACTTTAACAATGCTTTTGTCTTAGCAATTTCTAATCGATAAGTTTGATGCTACAAGAATGCTGATGGCATAATCATGTTTTTTTGACAAAAAAAGATACAATATTTGAGAAAAGTAACGAATTTATTACTTAATTATGCACCATGCTCTGTCATCTAAATACATTCATACAATAACTCTTGTCTATTTTCCCGCAAAGATCTTTCTTGTAGGTTCCTTCTGCATATTCTGTCCATATATTTTTTTTTAATTAATTAGAAAAATTTTCACTTTCATTAGCATAGGTAGTTTGTGCTCTTTATCATAATTTATGCATAATGTCTAAAAACTGTGTTTTACACTAAAAAAACTATATTTCTTTCAAAATATTCGGTGTTTACTCATCTAAACAACTATATATTATTGCTGTAATAGCAATGATGAGGAATTCCTGTTATTTTATTGAAATTTCTTAATATTTACGTAATTAATGATTTATAATTGGCCTGGGTCATTTTTGACCCCACCGAACCAGACACAAACTTTCAAGTATAGCTTATACAATAATAGGCAAAACTCAGTGAAAAATTGCTAGATGCTGTAAGACAATTATTAACAAATTCATGGAAGTATTTTTTTCTCCGATGAAAATTGTTGCTTTGGCAGATAAAAATATACGCCTGGGGTCAAAAATGACCCCATACGGTCGGATGAGGGTTAAAAAACTAGAGATCTGCAAAATTCTTGCTTAATTATTTAGCATGTGCAGGTTATAAATGAGAACAACATAAGAATACAAACAAAACTGCCGACGAAGCTTTTTAATTTTTTGTTTTAAGCCACGGTTTGTTGAGTGCAAAATGCTGGCGTCAAACTTGCCGTCGGCATTTCCGTTCTTGACATGAAAACGCTTTATAGCATGAAGGCTTTGTGTGGTCCCATGTGGTATATCAAAGTGAGAGCACTTTGGGCCGATGCTTTGAAAGCAATATACTTTGATCAACGGTTTCGGAGAAAAGTAATAATTTTGCTACAGGGCATCAATGTAAACAAAATGATCAACCTTTCTTCCTAAGTTTTCTGTATATAGCTTATCCATTTGTACCTTGGGCCAACAATTCGGGTAGAAATGATTGGGAATTGCGTTGTAAGGGGCTTTTTACACACGTGCCATTTTACACACGTGTTTTGTCGGGCGACGCGTATTCCAGTCGATTCGGAGTATACTAAAACACTCCGCCGAAGTCCGATTCAGCGGAATCTGTGTAAACATACAATTAGCACTTTGGGTACTCAATGCCCCTTTTCCCCGGACTTGGGTTGAAACCATGTAGTCTGCTTAAATATCACTTATAGCAGCTCGCCCAACATCCGATCAGCCTCCTCTGTGGGGAGTGGCCAATTACAGCCCTGGACAGCAGTATTTATCTTACACTTCTTACACTTACACGCACAAGTCGGGTTTTCGTCGGTCAAGTCACATTCTGCTGTGTGTAAATCCACAAACTTCCTTTTGAATTATGCAATGCTCAGGTCAGGTTCCAGACGAAAATCATTGTAGGCACTTGGCACATGCAAGTCTTAGAATTTGTTTCTTACTCTTAATCATCATCATCATTATTACTTTTTATACCATAACTTTAAGCATTTTGTTGACATTTATGGCACATTGTTGTGCAAGTGACGATGCAATTACTGTGGCCGTGACATCGCCGTTACAGCTGGGCATTCAAGGGCACTTGGCAGCCCCGTCTGAAAACAGATCGGCCTTGAATTTCACTCCGTGGTGCGGATCTAGTGCATACATTATATTGGAGCAAAGAATCTGTCAGTTTTGTAACATGAACAAGGTCGAAGATGAATCTCACTTTTTATTAGATTGTAGTTTATATAGTAATGATAGAAGTATTCTTTTTAGCTATATCATAGGAAAGTTCCCCCGCTTTGAATCTTTGTCTAGTGTTGAAAAGTTCATTTTTCTTATGAGGTTTGATCGAACGACATTATACAAAAAAATCTCTAGCTACATAGTCAACATTACTAAGAAACGAGAAGAAGCCGAACAAATGTATTAGACTAGTTTTAGAATCCATGTTTTAGAAACCACGTGTACTGAATTACTACCTTTTATACCTATATGCCTGTACTTAGCCCGATAGGGTATGAATGTGCAATAAAGGCTATTATCATATATTTCAAACCGACTACAAAACTCGCGTGCGTAAACTCAGCTATATCTCCGGTTACAAAATTCAATCTCATTGCTCAGCCATCTTTCTGTACATTTGATAATACATTTTTTAAAATCCACTCTTCGATGTATATTTCTTAAAAAAAAGAAATCTAAGACTTTAGGCTAGGTAATGAATGCATGCTTGTTGCAAAGCAATATTCAACAGCCCAATCCCGGTTTAGTTATCCACGGCTAGCTTTGCAGTAGTCTATTAGAGTACATTCAAAGTCACCACAAGGGTTTTTAATTCTTTGGAATTTTGGAGATTTCATACTTTGGAAATATTTGGACCCTATTTCAAATTCCCCTGTTTGTGTTCAACGTTGGAAATATCTATGATGTGGAATAAGATGCTTCTTAATAATCGTAACAGTATTTTACCATTATTGACCATTTTCTACTATTTTTTTGACATCTTGTGAATGAGTCATCAGTGGGCTATTAAGATAACAATTCTCACATCCTTGCAAAGTAATGTTGGGTGTCATGATATTTTGTATTTATCTATTTTGTATTTATTTATTTTGTATTAATGCCCCATCACAAAGCACCCGTGCCGAGTAGAGAAATTGAAAAGATATAAGACAATTTGGGCTTAATTTTATGGGAGTTATTAATTCATTCAACCATTTCAATGGCTCCAAACATTTACAAATAGTTGTAAAAGTGAAAAAAATCACTCACATAATTGAAAATTATTACAAATTAAGAGTCACTTTCAAAATATTTCCAAAGTATATTCAAAGGATTTCGAAATAGGTTCAAATTGAAGTCTCCGAAACATTTAGTGTGGCTTAGATATTCTTTATTCAAATCAATTCAAAATTCTTACAAATATTGTTCAAAAACCCTTTTGGTGCCTCTAATCACGAAATCGTCGTACGAATGCAAACGTAGCACGACCCATCGAAGAGAAGATATACGATTTTGTAGCCCAGTTTCCGCCCTACGATAGCCTGTTTAGACTACAGTACGATATGTGGTGTTTCTTATACAGTGTGTTAGAATCAGTATTCTCAGTACAAGCGTATACCTTGTAAACTTGCCGCTAAAACTCAAGAAACCAACTATAGACACTTTAGATAACCCGTCCTTTGAAGTGCAAATACTAACATTTCGGTCCGTCCCTAGGCCTGTTCGTATCGTTATTATGGAAACACTTTATGGCATAAAAGCGTGGTATTTGAAAGTCAGAGGATGGCCTTCTGTGCACGTCACTTCAAACACACAGACAGATGAAAATTTGATTGAATTCACCTCTGACGTTTCAAATATAGCTAGCCAATTAACAAACAAATTCGTCCGAATCAGACCTTTGATAAGTAACGGCTTGCAGAAT
The DNA here is from genome assembly GCF_000003815.2 of Branchiostoma floridae. Lineage (NCBI taxonomy): Eukaryota > Metazoa > Chordata > Leptocardii > Amphioxiformes > Branchiostomatidae > Branchiostoma > Branchiostoma floridae. Next base: position 24,766,288 of record NC_049982.1, read on the forward strand.
TGAATCTAAAGTACATTGGCCTCAGGGTTTCAAAATAAACGGAATACATGTCGAGTTGTCAACACAATCGCCCTAATTTTCGTACATAGCTAGCCCGCTTGTCCTTGGACCCATGCTTTGAAAGCAAATGTCGCACAAAAATAAAATAAAGGCTGTCCTAGATCCGTATTAGGGCTGTACCGGTACAAAACCGGTTTTTCTCATTGGACCGGTCTAGAAAAACCGGACCTGAAAAATTCCGTAGACCGGATGTTGGACCGATTGGAAATTGAACTGATTATATAGCCAGGCATTCGCGCGTTTTCGGGGTTACCGGTCTGAGCAAATAATAAGAGCAAAGCATTGTTAATATACTCTATAGTCATCTTTACCAACTTTTACAGTCAATCGTACAGAGGAAGTTAGCCTTGTAGGATTTTTAAAATGCCAGTGGGAGTCGAATACTACACAAAACAGATTTCTTTGTAGCAAAATGGACCATTGTTTTGAGTATCGTCCATTCACAAGTTTTCACATAATGAATCAGGTCCAGGTTTCTTTGTAGCAAAATGAACCATTGTTTTGAGTATCGTCCATTCACAAGTTTTCACATAATGAATCAGGTCCAGGTTCAGGTCCGGACCTGGACCTGATCCACTGGACCTGAACCGGACCTGGTACCTCAATTTTCTGTACCGGTACCCACCCCTAATTATAGTATGTGGGGAAGCACAACCTCAAGCCAACCGTACACACTTACGCCACATCTTCAGAAAAGACGCTGGAGCCGCATGTTCCCCGTTTAGGAACTTTGTCCTAGATCCGGTTGTGTCTGTGACAGCCTGATTAAAAATTCTAAAACATGTAAAATCGTACGACGTTCCACGATGAAAATACCATGACACCAAAATCGCACGACGGTCTAAGAGGAAATCACGACTGCCGTACTTACGTATTTCACACTGGAGTCATTTGCCACGACGTGGAGTCCAGTCAACGGATCTCTCTCTTCTTGATACATCTTGCACATGAGTTCAGCAGGGTTCATGCCTTGGTGGTCTCTTCCTCTCTTCCTGTGGTCTTTCTTGCGTTCGCCTCTTCGTATCTTTCTAGATATGGTACCTCTCGCTTCGGCGAACTCCATAACCAAGATGGTCAGTATAAGGCATATGGCGATCCCTCGCAGACACATTGTTGTTATTCTACAAATAGAAAGAATTTGGTTGATGTTTTCTTACATTTCATTTGACCATATGGAAAGAATTAAAAGATTTAGGACCAAGGCGGCCAGTAAAAGACATTTTGCGATTCTTTGCAGACGCATTGTTATAATTTCTTAATGGAAATAAAGAGGATTTGCTTACTGTTTTCTTCTAAAATTTATTTCATTTGACAATATAAGGGGCATATTTAAAAGATTCGGGACCAAGGCGTTTAGTATAAGGCATATGGCGATACCTTGCAGACACATTGTTATCCTGAAAAGGAAAGTTCTAGAAGAATTTGGTTACTGTTCTCTTCCATTTTATTTGACAATAAGGACAGGTTTGAGAGATTCTGGACCGACATGGTGAGTATAAGGCATATAGTCATCGGTCACAGACACAAAATGCTAATTCTATCAAAGGGAAAAAGAAGTTACATTCGGTTAAGATTGTCTTTCCTTTCATGCAACAGTACGATAGTAGATTCTTACAACACTAAGAAATACATCAAGACTTCTTCGGCGGAATATTCCCAAGTGTGGTGAAATAGAAGTGCTACCTTCAAAGGCGGCGTTTGACTACGAAATTATGAGACGTTCGAACGTGATACGGTTGTATAAATGCTGAAGCAAGAACTTCTTAGAATATATATTAAAGGTATACCATGTAGTATGATGTACGATTTTTGCCCCAAAGATTGAAAATATTCTCGAGAGCAAAATATTGGCTGATCTATACAACAATTTCTTAAGCATATTTTCCCCCGAATATCATATTCCTGGAGTTTGTGAACTTTGTACTGAAAATTAAGCGGCAAGTGGTCTGCTGAGTTTGAAACGTCATCACAAACTAGACCCTCCTGTTTGTTGTTAACAACAGCATCCAGTCCTCGATGTGACTCATTGAGGGAAATGTGGAAGCCAGAAAAATACTCATAATGACATCAACAATAAGACACGCGGTGGCGAAAGTAAATTAACAAATGACGCACCGGCAGGAACGAATGTAATTATATATAATTTAATAGTGAATAAAGGTATTTGAAAAGTGGAATGAAATGAAATAGTTGTCATTTCATGTAACCAAATTACAGTTATACGGGGCGAGGAATAACATATATCAGGAAATAGGAGGTATGAGGTACGAAAACAAACATGATAATATCATATGATTATTGTTTAAAAAAAAGCAGTACCCAGTTGGCAAAAAAGACAGTTCTTAAGCAGAGGGTATAGTAATTTCTGTAAAAAGGACAAAAAAGTAAGGGTAGTTCCAAAGCTTTCTTGAATCCGTAGGGGCTACTGTGTTTAGGACATAATATTGGAAGGTGGAGCCCATCCCTCTTCTTCCACCACATTTTACCTCTCCAACCGAAATCAGGTACCCATTTTTACACCTGGGTGGAGTAAGAAAAGTCTTAGAAAGTGCCATTCCCATCAGCTCAACATGACTGTGTTATCAGGATTTTCAAACCTAGGACCTCTAAGGTTTGGGCCAAACGTTACACAACCGACGCAGCATCTCTCTTTTTCCTTTTTTCTAACCTTAGAGTGCTTCGCGCTACGTGTCCATATAAGGGCATGGTCCCTTTCAACAGGTAGCCGCGTGGGTGGGGAATCCCCTGTGACACCGCACCTTTGTCACCAGAAACTACGTCCAAACGGCGCAGGCGGTAATGTTTAGTTTTTCAGTCAATGACCTGCACGCGGTACTAATCACATTACACTACTGTAATAAGAGGGCTGCTAAAGCCTGTGGTAATTAACAACATTAAAACAAATGGGTTTAGAAGTAGGCAAATTAGGGGCGATATTGGGACCATTGTTGTGTTCTCCTTGTAGAAACTACGTCCAAACGTCTCATGGGGTAATGTTTAGTTTAGAGTCAATGACCGCTACAAATCGCATTACACTACTATAATATAAGAGCTGCTAACGCCTGTGGTAACTAACAATGTAAAAGCAGATGGGTCTAGAGGTAGGTAAATTAGATGCGATATTGGCACTGTTGTTGTGTTCATCATGTATGAATTAAATTACGCAAGCTTTGGAGTCAATGGCCTCCACCAATCACATTACACTAAACTGTAATAATAGGGCTGCTAACGCCTGCGGTAGCTAACATGTTAATTAAGCAAATGGGTTTAGATGAAGTAGGTGGATTAGGGGCGATATTGTTACTGTTGTTGTGTTCACCTTACAAGTATAAAGTACGCAAGTTGTGGAGTCAATGGCCGCTACAAATCACATTTTACTACTGTAATGCAAAGGGCTGCTAACACTTGCGGTAGCAAATATGTTAAAGCAAATGAGTGTAGAAGTAGGTAAATTAGATACGATATTGGTAATGTTGTTTTGTTAACCTTGTAGAAACTACGTTCAAGCGGTGCAGGCGGAAATGTTTAGTTTTGGAGTCAATGGCCTCTACAAATCACATTACACTACTGTATACTGTAATAAGAGGGCTGCTAGCGCCTGTAGTAACTAACAAATGAATGTTAAAGCAAATGGGTTTAGAAGTGCATGTAGATAAATTGGGACCGTTGTTTTGATCACCTTGTAGTCTCTAGTGTCACGTAGCGCAGCAAGTTTCCTTCATTTTTCCGTAGTCAGTGTATATGTTTACACTCAAAGGTTGATGACCCTTCCCCTTGACGTGGCCGAGGCACCTCCTCGAACACGGGTCGCCAATTCTACGTCCCAGTGGATTAGCCTCAACGGGACGTTGAACCAAGGTCTCCCAATTATTAGCTAATCTGAACCAGGAGGTCAACTGTGAGGTTGCTACCAGTTGAGCTACGGGGACATATAAACTCCTGGGGCCGGCATAGTGTACTATAAAGTCACCAAAAAAGGTCGCATTGTATCCCTGTTTGTTTTATTATTGAACCACGGTCTCCTAATTATCAGCTAATTTGAACGAGGAGGTCAACTTTGAGGTTGCTACCAATTGAGCTACAGGGACATCTAAACTTCTGGGCCATAGCATAATCACAAAAAAGGTCGCATTGTATCCCTGCTTGTTTTGTTACAGCGGTTAGATCTGCCTTTACCATAAATCCTGTGTGACCACATTTTGTCATGCACGCTTCCGCATTATTCCGCATCATTACACTTATCCGTATGCATTGTTTCGACAAGACTAGATCCACCGACTTGTTCACAACATTTGTCGCTACATTTTAGAAACATCGGATTGTTCTGGCATGTAGGTTTTTAATGAATGAATGAATGAATGCATGAAGACATTTATTGTGCATATACGCATTGGGTTGAGTACAGGTCGCACAAAAGAATATAGTTGACAGATACATGAAATAACGTATTTACCATGTCCACAAATACATCCAAATTGGACTATGGGAGTTAGATTTCTTCCCCCTCTTTTCTGATACTGAAAATGACAAGCCTCTGAAACGTAAACTATTTTCGAACACATGATATAGCGAACTGTTAACGCTTTTTTGTAGTCCATCACCCAGAGAAATTTTAACTAGACTATCAAAACATTGCCCACTTCAATTACAATGAATAGAGAGCTGAAACAGACGTAGACACGGACTTTTTTTCTTTTGAGGAAGTTTCATGTTCCCTGTGGCACAATGGGTAGCAATGATAGTATCTTAGTCTCGGTGATTGCCTTCGTTGGGTTTTTATACAGATCTCCGTGTATCCCGTAGACTGTGTATCTTTAACTAGTCTTCAACTAGTCTGAAACCTGGGCTGTAACTTAGCATTTCCGTGTAATGAGGGAAGGGGATTTCTCGTTGTGCCTTTGTTAAACTGCACAGTACTTGAATTGAGGACCCTTTTCTCTACGCGTCCTTATATGTATCATAAAAGAACACGGAAATTTTTTTCAACTTAAATCTTGGTAAAAACAGTTTTGTGCAAGCCACGTCATTAACTGGTTTGCTGAGTATTTAAAAACAATTATTGTAGTGTTAGAACATGTCGACAAAAATTCTTCTATATTAGTAACTGCATGTATTGTATAGGTAGTATAAATGTATACAGAATACTAACAGAGGGAAAGGTAATGAAATAGTATCACCCATTAAACAGATTACACTCTAGGAAAAGCCGGAGGAAAGAAAAACAAGGACCTATCCTAGTTAAACTCCAAATATTATATCCTTTGATATGTAAATTTTATATGATTCGTATACTATTAAGATAATGAAACACATTATAAACGCTGAACAGATACCAAAACTGATACATTTCTGTCGCAAAGATCATACATCCTTGAATGAAAAAGAACTTACCTGTATTTCGGAGAACCTCTTTGCTTCACAGACTCTAAAAATGTGGCATTTTATAGTCCGACTCATGTGTTTTCCCGGATTTAATTATAATTTGAGTAACTGATTCATTGTATTTAAAAAGGGAATTTTTTTCAGACCACCATCAAATAGGTCGAAATTAACAAGTACCAGGAATTTTTGCCTTTGGGAACGACGCGTGAGTGGGGGAAGTCCCGTTCCCAGGTCATTCTGCGCCATGCCACCTGTTGGATTCTATTTTAAAACTCTGAAAGTATCGAATGGAAAATTACGTTAACGGAAAATTACGAACGTAATTTTGACTCATACTAAAAAGTAAAACGAGAAGTAAGAACAAATCCCACAGTAAATAAAAATTAAACACCAATTGACTGAAATAAAGCTATGAAAGTAACTTTATACGCAGGTCAATTTTAATCACCTATCATTGAAAGAAGAAGAGCGACCGGAAATGCAAATTTCTAGAAGGTAGTTTCCGCCCTGCGATAGCCTGTTCAAACTGTAGCTACCGTACGCCGTTTCTTATACCGTATATGCGAATCTATTGCCTGACCACAAGTCGTACGACAGTTGCAAACGGTTACTGAAGACGTTCTTGAGATTGTCGTACAGCATTCGAGTGTCTTGTTATAACAAAAAAAGGCTGTCTTGGATCTTTGTGGTGGTTGGTTCTGTCGCAGCCTTTTCGAAAATTCGATGAGGTCAAAGTTTACGATGAATGAGGTCACCGTTGAAGGGGATTCCCCGTGCACACTGAAACAATTGTTAAGGAAACGATCAGGTAACAGTTTGTGAGTTTGTGAAGGTTGGGCCTTTTGTGCTTACGTACTTTTTGTAAAACCGTAAGTCTTTCTTTGGATATGACTAATTAAAAAGGTATGTTCTTCATAAATATAATTGCCTTTCAGTGTACACTGGCTTTTGTATCTGTATCTAAATTTATACAACCGGCATAAACTCCCCTTGGAATAAAACAACAACTTCTGTATCTGTATCTGTACAGCATGAAAAATCGCCTTTCGGCATAGCACACAGGTAGCCTCTGTATCTGTATCTCTCTCTAGATAAATGCCCTTCGGCGTAACACACTAGCTTCTGTATCTGCATGGCCGGTACATTTGTATAACATAACCCTTTGGCGTAACACACCAGCTTCGGTATCTGTATCTCATTTTTTTTATAGAGCCGGTATAACCGCCCTTCGTCGTAACACACCAGCTAATCTGTATCTCTATCTATATAGCCTGTATAATGCACCATCTTCACAGGCTGCTACCCTGGGAGCCGGACAGGACCGGGTAGCTAGCGAGTTTTGTTCGGGGAGCCAATGCAGTCAGCCCGCCGATCTCACATAAGCGCTCCGGGGTTATTAAGCCTGAAGGAGTTATCGCTAGGGTAGATGGACCTCATCGAGCCCTGCGGCGCTAATAGGAGATCGGGCGGGACTGACTGTCTTGGGCCACCGAATAAACTGCCCTAGCTGCCCGGTCCCGGCTGGCTCACAGGGTACAAATATGCGTACGCGGCAGCAGCTGGCCATATTATACTAAAAACCTGTCACACCTCACCTAAATTAGCACACGCTGTTACAAGCGCTGTACTTGCTATTCAAATCTTTCTTGCAAGGCATTTCTCTTTGATGGCGACGTGTTACATTCGCGTTAAAGGTCTTTGAGCAGAGATCTCGATATAAAACCGTTTATTTTGTCACTTCAATCCGCGTGTGTAATAAACCGTTCGCAGATTTTACCACACCCGCCGGCCACGGAACTTGTTTGTTTAAATCGCGCTTTTGTGTGCAAAGAATGGTGTGTCACTTTAGGCGCTACCACGTATGTAGCGGGGGTGCTGCCTGATCGGATTTCACACCGACATGTTCCTACAACCAAGGCGTTTATATCCTTGCTACAACTATCGCATATGTTGCCCGCACTCTAAATTCCCGTACTTTGATATCTTGAAATATCAATTCTCATCTGCGTATTATACATGGAACAGAAAACAAATCAAAGACTCGAACAATACAAAAACAATTGCAAAAAAAGCAACCACGGGGACCATGCCTACACCACTACATCACTACACCAAAATAACATACGACGATTGCCTATAGCTATTCAGAACGAAAGCTATCAAAAACGGATGACCAACTGCAGTACGATAAAATGCCGCAAGGGGGCCCAATATCTAGTCAATACAAGGTCTCATCAAGCCTTGCCCATTCACTAATATCAAAACAATCAAGGCCATCTTGTCTTGATATTTTGTCCATCCACATAAAACATACAAACCCTGCCCAAAACATAAAGGTCAGAGGTATGCAGCACTGCGCAAATAACATACAAAGACCATGGGAGCATAGTCAACAGTGAAAGCTTTAAAGGCTAAGCTAAAAGCCATTAGGTTAACACGTTGAAATCCCTTGTTTACAACATATGCAGCCGTTTCTTGGGATACTTTCACCTTCTAAGTGCAGGATAGAAAATGTCGGTACCTGGCATTACGGAATATACCGAGGTCAAACCCTATCAATCAGAAAATGTCAAAGGGTTTTGTGTAGAAGATTGTGCAGTTGTAGCTGACCTTGAAGAGATGCTACCATCTCATGGGGGATATATAATCATTAGTGTTGGGTAGACGTCGCCCCATCCGATTACTGAAGGGGCAGATTTTCAGCGAAGAATACAGCCGATACTCGGGCGATGTTGAAATTCGGCAAGCTCTGACTGATCTACAGATTCGGCCGGCGTTTGCATGAATTGTAAAACCGACTATGCAGCAATCAGGAAGAAGGCTGCGATGAAAGCCTCTTAAATAGTAAAACTGACTTTTATCGCCACCTTCTTCCTAATTGATGCATACAAACTTTCAAGTAACTGAAATTAGAAACCTCTCAAAGCTTCCGAAATATGCCGGATACAATTTCATCGATGAAAACCATTTTAGTCACAAATGTCAAAGCCATTCGTGAACAGCATTTTGCAGATGTGACCAAGGGTATAACGTTAATTACCTTTCACCGTAAGGACATGTTTTCCTCAGCGTTCGCTTGTGTGTGTTTTTGTTTTGTTTATTCATTGTTTTATTGTTTATTGAAATTTTCCTGGGTAGCCCGAATCAGTTTTGAAAAACTAATTTTCATCGGGACCCAGGTACACATGCAAAAAAGAAAAACATATTACAGAGAGAATAATTAGGTGTGCACAGCAGAACATAATAAGTACAAATAAAACATTCCATTGTCTGAGGTGTAAAACAAAATGTGTGTTATACAGTCTGCTCAAATCTGCTGCGTGGATATTCCGACGTATACGTTGAAACAAGACACGGAGGGTCTACATGTGGGTCACCAGAGAGACAGAGACGTCCGCAAACAAAACATTATGAGGTTCTTCTAAGGATATGGGTTTGGGGGCACATCTCTAGAACAAATGTAATGACGCCATCAAATGAGGATAATTTACAAACATTTAAAAAAATCTTATTTTGACTATCAAGGTGACATCGTTTACAGATGGAGATCAAAACCGTAAAATCAAAATTCTTGCTTAAGAGTTCCTCTTCTTCAAAAAGGCTGTTTTTATAGAGTGGTCTTTAGTTAACCGCCAACACGTCGCAATTTTTTGCCTACAACGCGCCTTTTTTCTTCAAATTTCATTTTTTCACTAAATCATGAAAGTTACATTGAGCAATATAAGATGTATTAATTGATATAGGAAAATAGTTGTGATTTACCAAGACAACCTAGCAACCAAAAATTCTGAAACCGACTTCAGCAAATTTAGTAAAATATGGCCAGATTTTTGGAAAATGTACCAAGTTTGATAGTTCTAGCCAATGGCGTTATATGAGATAACTGACATTATATAACGTCCTTGTTTTAGCTAAATAAATAACTTTCTGTGCGACATGAAAGTAGGCCAAGGCCTCAAAAACCAGCCCAGGTCTGAATGAGGGCAAAACAAAGACATTATATAAGCGCGAGGCAAAACTTTTTGTTATTGCTTACATAATCCTTCCTTTTGACGGAAATGAATAATCTGAAAGTACCTCAGAAAATCCGATAGTACCTCGGATTCATTTGATATAAGCTCTTTGTAAGCAGACTCTAGTAGCTCAATCCGCTTCAATCTCGGCGAGCCGGCTCAATTGACAAAGACTGCGCATGCCTCCTTCTTATTATCGACGTCAACGTGGATCAAATACGCGTGTGCGATGACAACCTGTTTATTATGATGGCAGTAACGTCGTCTCGGGGGCGCTCCAGATTTCACCGCCGCCGTAGACAAGGTTGGGTCAGCCAATCTTCATCGACTTGCGAAAGCCAAGTCTCATCAAACGGGAAGATGGAAGACGACCCGGCGGTCGACGAGGCTCGGAGAGCTCTCTCACGGCGAAGGATATCTTTCAGGATGTTCTGCATGCTAGTGTTAGCGGCGATTCCCGTGTTGGGGATGGTCGTGCACAGCAGCCTCAACCTGCAAGACGCCAAGCAGCAGAAGGATGCCGGGGAGGCGGTCTCCAACGACATCTTCCTGAGCACGCAGCAAGGGAAGGTGGTAGTGAACGTGGCGGTGGAGAGGGGGACCACGGCCCTCTACGTCAGCTCGGGCGGGGACTCGTTGGTCCATGAGCGCTTTCCAAAGGTAAGAATTCTCTAACAGTTTAAAATCTAGATCGGAATGATGATAACATGTGTTGCAAATACCTGACCGCAGCTTAATTGGAATTAACAACAACGAGGCATGAAGAAGGTTGAAAGCTGACTGTATATCATTACATGTTTGCTTCGACCGAGGGTTGATTTCTTTTGGGGAGCGTTGATTTGCACTTTTCAGCAAGATCCACGGGAAGAGGGAGTCTTACCTCGCCTAGCCTGCTTCCAGTTGGCGAGGCAAGCCTAACATTAAAGAATCTTGCCTACGCAGAAGATCGTGTATCAGCGCTCCCCTCAAAAAACAATGGCCGGTGCTCCTAGCTACAATTAAATTGAGTCTGTAAAGGAGTTAAGAAAAAGACTCTGCATGTGATATAAAATACTTTCTTTTTATCTGTAAATGTGAGGAAATTGGACAAAAATTTGATGGCTTCCTGCTGGCTTCCCAGCGGTCACCTCCGTCGTAATCACAGGCAGTTGAAAAATTAAAACCTGTTTTGTTTTCCTACATTATTAACGGACAAAAAGTTAGTAGGCACAAACGTAATTTTTGGACATGATATTGTGCGGATCTGAAGTAGAAGGCACAGTCAATTATAGCTTGATTCTTCTGCTATGATTGCGAATATATCTATAGAAAAATACTATTTTCTGCATGATTGTACTCATTCACAATCTCTCTGCCGTATTTGCTTTCCTTTTCTGCATCTAAATGTAAAAAGATACTCCCATGGCCCTTTTGAACCCATTGGTGCAGAGAATTGTTCTAATGGCATGCTATTGGAAATAGAATCTCATCTTTCTGATATTTTCACCACCATTAACCTCCCCAATCGAAGTCCTGCACCCCTTTTTTACCCGTGGATCGGGTCATGCAAGGCCTACGTCACATTACCAAGCCGGGGCCCGGCCGGGCAACTTTCGGGAACAAAATTATGATATAAAAGACATAAGACGTAAAAAGAATGGGCATTCTTTGTGTATATATTTACGTATACATTTGCTCAAAAAGGCCGGCCGGAGCCCGCTTTGTAAAATGTAACTATTAGCCTAAAGGGGCTTTCCCAATGGCACAATGTCGGTGACATGTCACTCTGACCATTAAATTGACATACAGTCTACAGTATTTGTTCGTATCCCTAGGCATTGCAATTTCGATTGTGGCTAATAAGCAAGATTCACAGCACATGTAGTTCTTACGTTACATGTAACTGTATATGCGTGTATGTCGCATTTTGGCCTACGTGCAAAGACACAATCTCTCTAATGTATCACTTGACACCCGCCCAAAGTGTATACGGGCTTTTGCGCTTGCACAGCTCTTGTAAAACGATCCAGAACATAAAGGGAATGAAGTTGATTAAGGGTTTGGCTGTAGAAACATACTGTCTAGCAATCATTCAATCACAGATGTGGCCAGTAGTAGACTTAAATAAATAATGCTTCTTCTCATTGAAATGTCCAAAGACTTGATAGGAACCAACGCTGCACTTCATTTTCCCACCAAATAATACGTATCATTTTCTTGCTCGAAAAATGCCCCACAACATAAGTACTGGTTGGTGGCTCGGCAGGTTGGTCTTATGTTAGCGGCTGTGGGTTTAGGTACTAGTATCTAAAAAAGCTTGCAATTGAGTCCGATCTTACATATAGGCTCACAACTTGTTCTCTACTGTTAAGGTTTAAAATGGTTTACCGGCTGTACGAGACAAACAAAAGCCCCCTCCACCCCCGTTGCGACACGTGCGTTTCAGCTGTTGGCTCGACGTCAAACAAGCTCCATTTTTTCCAAGACAAGCACTTCTTTTTTTTACAGCGTACAGATAATTTTACAGATAATCACAAGGATACAGACATATTGTAATACGTTAACATCAAAACATTATTTTACAGTGAATCTTATTTTGACTATCAAGGTGACATCGTTTACATGGAGATCAAAACCGTAAAATCAAAATCCTTGCTTAAGAGTTCCTCTTCTTCAAAAAGGATGTTTTTATAGAGTGGTCTTCAGTTAACCGCCAACACGTCGCAAATTTTTGCCTAAAACGCGCCTTTTTTCTTCAAATTTCATTTTTTTTTCAATTTCAATAAATCACTATTTAGCCGAATGTCGCCCACATGCACAATGACTGTAAATATCTTTTCAGTGAATGTCTGTCATAATGCTTGTACGTTGCCTTTAAAATTTAATGTAACTTTATTCTGCAACAATTGTACAAGGTAAAAAGCATCTACTGATACATTTACATAACTACTGTTCTATAAGATTAATCTACTTATTACAAGGGTACATAGTATGGGATAAAAATGGTCTGTTACAATCATTGGAGGGATTTCTAGCGTCTAGACATTCTCTGATATATTTTCCTATGTATACCATGCAAGGGTTGTTACATCATATGATGCATTTATATTTCAATTCTAGTCCACGGAGGTCAATAAATTCAGTGGCAACATTGCGATTTTCAATAAAGTTATATTGCATCTAATCTGATGAGTATGTGATATTCTAGGTGCGGTCTTTCTTATTTGTGTGTAGGTGTCGCGTATTTGCTAGTCAACATTACCGCAATGATTTGTCCCCAACATACACATGCACACGTGGCCCTGCGAGATGACGTCTCTTTGCCTCCTTCTCTACGTCCTTAATTGAAGACCTGATACAACAGTTAGACCTCTTTATATATAGGAAAGCATTGTTTAAATAATAAGTACTTCAGAAAAGTAGTAACCCCAATTTCAATTTTTAAGATTCTTCTCTATCAGAAATCACAAGGGCCATTTTGATAACCATATACGAGACATGGGCTCAGGAAAGCTTGCTTTATGAAAAAAATCACCTTAGACACCAGTTAACTCCTTATTTTACACTCCACAGATCCACACCTGAGCTTCGTCCATACGGCAACTAAACTGCTGAACAGAGCAAATCTTGACCAACATATGAGAAATTTCTGACCCTAACAGTTCCTTCTAACCCATGCAAATAAACGTCTCCTTATTGGGAGAAACGTCACGAAAAAGAAGGATTTTCAAGGATTTTATGTGAAACTATAATCCCATTTACTGCCCTCTACAGAGCAGTTCAGCTGTGACGTCTGTCTTTAACCGGAGCATGCTTGTAAAGTACCAAAGCTCGTAAACAGCGTGTTGACCTACATAAGGTTAAACAAAAGGATCATCAAAACATGCCCACGCAGTTCTGATTGATCTATAGCGTGATGCATGAGTAGGAAGTGTGCTTACTTGAATCAAAGACTGAGCAATGTATGTTAATATAACGTTATACAATGTATTACGTCTTCGGCAATCAACAAGCTGGGTGTTTTTTCCCACGGACGTATTTGTAGTGCCCATCAGTTGCTCTAATAAACTACATTTTACTAATTAACTACATTTAACTAAATATAACTGACTTACTAATTAGGTGCTGAATAATGGGTGCGGTTCCTTGGAACATAAACAGGGTTCACTCGTCCGTATACATCCAAGTCCGTACGGGGTCCGTATGGAATTACTAATATCTAAAGGTGGGGTCACACCTGCGTATATATTTAAGTCCATATGAGGCGCGCATGGGAGTATTTGCCTCCACCAGGCTCCACAGGTCGTTGGAAAAATAATAGAAATTGGACAAACGTAAACAGGTAACATGTCAGATGAGTTAGCTGGGTCACTAACCATACTTCTCGGTCAGCTAAGTCATCTGGCATGTTATGTATCTATATTTGTCCAATTTGTACTATTTTTTCCGCGACCTGTGGAGCCTGGTAGAGACTAAGAGCTTCATACGCACCTCAAACGTACTTGAATATATACGCATGTGTGACCCCACCTTTAGCCTCTACCAGGTCCCATAGGTCACTTGGAAAACAGCAGAAATTGGTGAAATATAGAGCCATAACATGCCAGAGGAGTTATCTGTCCAAGAAGTATGCTGTGCGATCAACTGACTCCTCTAGCATATCATCCGTCCATATTTGGACTATTTCTATAATTTTTTCAGCGGCCTGTGGAGTCTGGCAGAGGCTAAGACTTCCATACGGACCCCATACGTATACGGACTTGAATATATGCGCACGTGTGAACCCACCCACATAAAAGAATCTTCAGAACTTGCCCGTGCATAAGTAGTGAGTGTGCTTCCTCGGATCAAAGACTGAGCAATGTGCATTAATAAAGATTGTATCTTCGGCAATCAACAAGCTGGTGGTTTTCCTCATGGACGCCTAAGCTTGTATTTGTAGCGTTCAGGTGTCCTTATAAGATTACATTTTGCTAATTAGTTGCTAAATGCCTCTGACCAACTTTTTTTAGCAGAAGTGCATGAAAATTGGGTTGACATAAGAACAGTGCGTGCTTGCCATGAATTTCTTTTAAAACCTTGTGCTTAATCGAAGAGAAAGATGAACTAGAAAGGTAATATTTGCATGAAAATGCATAATGTTTACCTTTACATGGTGTACAATAACAATTTTTTACTGTTTTACGTGTTTATGATATGTATGAAATAAACGTAGCTTAAGAGAGTGTTAACGGTTGTTGAGAATAAGTTATTTGTCTGGAAGAATGATTAAATTTGAAGAAGCTGGAGCTGGACACCCACAGCTCAAGTCACCAAAAATAACGTTAAAAGGATCAGATTTAAATGTTCCAAATTATTGTGAAAAACAGTCTTCCTGGGGTTTCCATACTAAGTAGCTGGCAATAATATTCGCAGCGGGTGACTATAAGCCATTAAGAAACAAGTCAAGTGACTTGAATGCTGCTGGTTCATTATGGGCATACATGCAGAGGATACATTCGTGTCCTTGTAGACAAAAGAATTCCATAGAGTCCTTCCGTTGATATTAATTTTTGGCAATCATCTTTGACCAAAGAATGGATAACTCAAGAGGCCCGAGCAATATTTCATGAAAGGGCAGAGAATGCCTTTGTAACGGTGCTGGTTAAAGGATTCCATTCCTATTACATAGAGCATTTAATAAGAATCTTGAAATGCCCGGTTTAAAAGCCACGGGTTGATTGGATTTTCCCTCAAAGGACATAATGGACATAATGCGTATTCATTTGGAGAATTTAAGCGGCAGCAACACCAAAGTGGTTGTCCTGAAAAAAGGTCAAGCCGAATTTATATTTCAGCTTCGTCTGTATCAAAGAAGGCAACAACCTCAAAAATTCAATTCTTTTGCAATTGTTTTTACATTGACAAAACATCAAAAGGAAATAAGACATAAGATTATGCTGATTTGATCATATGGATATCATCTTCTGGGCATCACAAAACTGACGAGAGCTTGCGAGAAAATAAAAAAATGAGTTTGATAGAAAAATGCCCTCACTGTCATGGACGATTGACAACATGGTCGCAAACATTTCTTTTAGTCAAGTTCATCATCATCATCTCGGGCGATTTGCCAGGACTAAGTCCACCCTTATCTTCCAGACATCTCTGTCCCTCATAGCGTTCTCAATGATCCATGGCCATATGCAACACCACAGCCCGAGCAAGTAGGTCTATGTAATTACGTCCGTCGGGGACGACCATGTATTGGTTTACACAGAATGAATTCACTTGCGGGTTCTTCTTTGTTCCTGAGGCATAGCCCGGTAAATCGTGGTTCTGCGCTTCCTTTAATATAGTTGATATGGTAGAGAGCAGCTTACATGCAACATTGAGAGTCTTGACGTTGGCGTGGGCTGAAGCAAAAAGCTTCTCAGCTTTTAGTAATAGTGAAAGGGGTTTTTATCATCATTGGTAGACATGGTGCAGTATGTCTTATATATGTGACCGGGACGGTTTTCAGGTGAAGAATACGTACAACCCTTTGTCGATCTTAAATATGTCCGACCTTCCATTGATACGCCCGAAGATCATGGATAATGTGACAGGGGTATAACTATAAGGGATATTGTAGCATTTGCCATTTCGGCTTTTGACGAAAAGCCGTTTGCCCCCCATGTAGAAGGGAGCCTCGGCGGTAGTGTCAAACCTCTGCACGTACCAACTAACAACAAAAATACATCTATCTAATGCCTCAAATCGTGACCAAAGCTTGTTCAGTACAGTAGATATCAAAACATGAAATCCCGCTACAGTACCAAATGTTATTGTTATTGGGTGGGCCGACTACTCACTCTTTGCAGCCAGGGGCTGAATTGCGAGGAGCTTACAATAGGCAGGGCTAAATCGCAAGGGTCTGGAGCGAGCTGCCATTCGGCGCGACTCAGGTGACCTCAATACGACTGTCGCAAGTGTCTGGAGCGAGCTGCCATTCGGCGCCACTCAGGTGACCTCCATACGACAGTAATTGCCCCAGGTGCGGCCAAGGTACTGTAGGTTTTGAACCGCTCACACCGCACCATCGCACATGTGGCGGGTTCTTTAACGTGCCCGGGGTATGGCTCTCCCCAGACACGGGACCTCCATTTAACGTCCTATCCGAGGGACGACTCATTTTAACTTGAGTAAAGTGAGGAAAGTCGTGTGTAAAGTGCCTTTCCCAAGGGCACTTTCTCTCTCGGTCACGAGGCGAACACAATACCACTGTGCTACGCGGTCCCACACCGCAATGAAGCAATCAAGCAAACTCTAGTGAAAATATAGCCTCCATGAACATTTCATTCAGGGAGGTAAATAGAACACTCATCGAGAAGAGTAGGGACAACGCGATGTGCGAAGAGCATTTTAAAATACGAGAGATGTAGCAAAACAACACTGCACCACTAGCTATGGAAAATCGTTATACTTCATTCTCATTCCATTCACGAAGGGAAGGCCTCAGCTCCAGTTAAAGTAGCGTCGGGAGTTCCGCAAGGGACTGTCCTGGGACCATTGCTCTTCCTATTGTACATAAACGACTTGCCAGACCAGCTCGATTCAAGTGTGAGGTTATTCGCCGATGATTGTCTGCTATATATAGAGGTATCTGCAAAGAATGGCTCACAACTTCTTCAGAAAGATCTGAACACCCTGGAAGAATGGCAAAGGAAATGGCTTATGCAGTTCAACCCTGATATGTGCTATATCATGCACATAACGAACAAACGCACACCAAATGTGTCCCATTACCAGTTTTGTGGTCAGACATTAGCAACCACGAAAAGCCACCCATACCTAGGTGTTACGTTAACAACTGGGCTGAAGTGGGGTGTCCATGTTAACAAAATCACAACCAAGGCTAAACAGACATTGGAAGTGATCAAACGCAACTTGTGGGCATGCCCAGCCAGGGTAAAATCACTTGCATACACGTCACTGGTAAGACCTAACCTTGAATATGCTGCAACAGTATGGGATCCGTATACAAAGAAAGACAAAGATAAACTTGAAAGGCTACAGAACCAAGCTGCCAGATTCTGTAAAAACAACTATAACAGGGATGCTAGTGTTACCAAAATGAAAACAGATCTGCAGTGGACATCACTTGAAGACAGAAGGAAAAGGTCTAGACTTTGCATGATGTACAAAATGACCAATAAACAGGTGGACGTACCGACAGATAATTATCTAATACCAGCTCAAAAACGAACAAGAAACAGCCCTGACGTCAAATACAAGAGTTACCAACCTAGGATTGATGTGTTCAAAAATTCGTATTTTCTCAGAACTATTGTAGAGTGGAATTTGTTATCACCAAGCACAGTAGGGGCATCTTCTCTGAATAGCTTCAAAGAACGCTTGCAGATAGATGTGCAAAAGTTAGGTGTGACGGGTCGTTCGGTGTAAAATAATCAGTTGCTGCCGCGCCGCGTGCCTGCGAAGCTGGTGTGTTACGCCGAACGGCGGTTATACCGGCTACATAGATACAGATACAGTGTGAGTTCCGGTACCGGTCATATTACATTCCAATTGGGTATTAAAATAAATGTGTCAAAGTCAGGAGTTATAAGAAATTTACCCACCTGTCCCTTACAATTTTAATAAAGTACAACTCCATTTTCCTTTGGGTGTTATTTTTCTTCCCTTCGAGTATTTTCTTAAAAAGTATCATTGATGCGATTAATTATAAATCTCTTCTGCTCAACATCCATCGTGCTTAGATATCCGTAATATAAACATATGGTTAATCCAATCAAACCATTTTCAATCCCATATTATGCCATCTAGCAAAGTGCAAATTGATTGCTTAGCTATACCTGTTTGATGGGAAACATAAATTCACGACGAATACGTTATTAACCCTTCTTTAAACACGCAATCTGCTTAACTTACGAGTATATGATTCGGCAAGGAATCAAGCCTGCGAATGCAAGGCGACCACTCCCATCTCCTACAGACCATGGTCACAAGAACAACATGTGTGCTTTTAGATACAAGTCGTTGTAAGATACATTCGTATTCCTAGCACATTTTGATAAGAAAATTTAACTGACAAGGGCTGCTTGGTCACCACTTTCAACTCTAAATTGAATCAGTTTACGAAAGATTCCAAATTACAGAGAAGTGCCGAGAAGCCGAGGCCATTTATGAGACTACTCAATTCTTACCGACAGATGCTTCCGACTTGTTGTGACATGTTTTTAGATTTGACGCAAATGGAGCACAAGTTGTACAGCAAAAAAGTACTCTTCCTATTCTGAATTGGGTCGGTTTTTACGAAAATTTCCGAAATGATCGAAAGACATTAGCGTTGAGAAGCCGAGTCCATTTATTAGATCACTTCATTCTTACCGACAGATGTTTCCGTCTTGTTGTGACATGTTTTTATCGCAAATGGAGCACAATATGCACATAAAAAAGTACTCTTCCTATTCTGAATTGGGTCGGTTTTTACGAAAATTTCCGAAATGACAGAGAAGCGTTGAGAAGTCGAGTCCATTTATTAGGTTACTTCATTCTTACCGACAGATGTTTCCGTCTCTCGTTGTGACATGTTTTTATCGCAAATGGAGCACAATATGCACATAAAAAGTACTCTTCCTATTCTAAATTGGGTCGGGTTTTTACGAACATTTTCGAAATGACAGAGAAGCGTTGAGAAGCCGAGCCCATTCATTAGATTACTTTATTCTTACCGACATATTTTTTTGAGTGTCTTGTTGTGACATGTTTTTATCGCAAATAATCACAGCAAAGTAGTACTCATGCCATCCGTGTCAATTCAGATAAATGCAACAAGACATACTGGTATTTTGTGACCTAATTAAAATTGATGTGTGTTTGACTTGCACATTTTAGGTCGTGCATTCGTATTCCTGACATGCCTTGCCCTGCTGAAATGCACTTGAGACAAATTTTTGGCCTCGATCCACTCAGGGAACACTCAAGGCTTTAGTGCGGATAGAGAAATACACTTCCAAGACATTAAAACACACACGAACGCACAGCGTGGCGTGAAAGAAACCATTCCGGTCTTACAGTTTTAAGAAGTGTTTTCAAGCTTCGTCGACCCTGCCTTTCCTATATGATTAGTTAATTCTCACTTTTCAACAAACTGGAGTTATTCATAGGACCAGCTTCCAGTCAGCTTTTCTGCCATATCACATTTATTTGGGAAATATGAGATCGAAGATGTGTTATGCACAGAAAAGATCAGTGTAGAGTAGCAGAGATGCAATATAAAAACATTATGATACAATTTTTTTTACAGACATGCAGCTATCCTCTAATTGGTTAATTCGCTAAAAACCTTGCCATCATTAGTTAAAATGCTGCTGCTGATTCACAGTTTTATGTTTGCCAAATTTGCCTCGTTTTAGATCTATCATGTTCATCGTGTGAAATTTGTTTATTGCTGCTTCAGTCCTATAGATACAAGGTTTTCATTGACGTCATAATAATCATGTTTTGAATCCTGGCAACCATGTTGACGGTTATCGGATCAAGTAGCTAGCAGCATCTTCATAATCTCCAGGCAGATTTAATCTTGATATGATATGATGACGCGTGATAAGATGATAGGATAGTATCAAATCTTTTGGGAGTAATTTATATCCTTATTTGAACAAATTCAGTGACCCGCGCACATCCCTGTAGGACAGGAAGGAGAGAAACCGGAAAGAGGGCAATTAACGCCCAACAGGAAGGAGGGCAATTAACACCCACTTCACAAGCGCAGTTTGCTTAGGAAATAATTGGGAGCTAAAAGCCTTTCTTCTTACCGACTGGGGGCAGATTTACGGTGGCCGGCTGACATCCTTTGCTCGGCGATACTGCTTTTTTTTTAAATTAATCGGCCAGCTTTGATACTGTCTTATGCCACCTGTGAGGCCTACGGCACATTTTCAAAACGGGGCCCGGCTAGGCAGCTTTTGGGAACAAAAAATTATGATGTACAAGACACCAAACTACAGAAGGGGAATAGTCGTGGCCATTTTTTGTGCATATTTCTATGTATACATTTCTTTTATTTTCGTTTTCACAAACAGCCCGGCCGGGCCCAAGTTTGGAAATGTAACGTTTGTAGCTTTCATCATTATGCAGCGAAAAACGAAGTTTCATTACAGTGGTATGTACCAAAGTGCTGTATTTTGTCATAGAAAAAAATAATAGCAGAGCCAATAAAATGATGACGTCATCAATTTGGCCCCCAAAAAATCAGATTTAGAATTCTTTAATGCCCATCTATCAACATTCGTTACGGCTCCATTCTTTCTTAATTCATTGATAAGAAAACAGTGGAAGGTCAAAATGCCAATTTAGCCAACCGAGATACCTTAATCTACTTGGAGATTAGCATATTTTGCGGGCGTACTCTTGTACTAAAATCCATTAAAAAGAAAAGCCTGTTTACATGTAGATGTTATTCGCAACTTTGAAGTAACATCTTGATCTTATTATTTAGCGATGATTGAGTAAAAAAAAATTACGGTAAGATATTTCTATTAACTGTAATGTCTTCCTCCCATTTAGCTCTACGGTAACACTGACGGAGCCATGGCGGCACTTCAACAGTACACATGGCCGAAGATGTCCGACCTCCCGTGGCACTTCCAAAGTCTGGGCAATCTACGTTCCTACATCCGGGAACACAGGGGCAGGCTCTCTGTCAATCACACAACGGTCGAGGAACAGCTCAAGTGAGTTATGGTTTTGATAGAATATTTTTCGATAAGTGATTTTTGAAAACACATAAAACACTGTTAGAGTAGATCTCTCACCAATGTTCAGTACACATGCGCAAAGCAAGCCCTTAGGGACGGGTTATACGCTTATACATTAGGTTAGTCAGGAAGTATGCACTTAATCTGTATACCCGCGTTGTTTCTGTTACAATTCTAAGACCTTATATCCGTACACAAAAATAAAAATGATGTATTTGTTATAATAAGATGTTGATAACAGTAAAAAAACAAATTTAATGATGTAAGATATGTAAAAAAAAACATTTGTATACCAGTCCAATTCAGTGCACGAGTTTTGTGCATTGCGATGCTGTGTATTTTGTACAAAGAAAGAAAGAATGATAAACCATTACTACTACTACTACTACTAAAGCGCTTACCAACGAGCTTTCGATCTGTCCTCTGATTCTTATCAATTTGAAATGACGCAGATTTAGAGCGCTTTATCTTGTGTACGGACATAAGGTCTCAAAATTGTAACATAATGTTGACTACCGGCACAGATGAACTTACATTCAAGTACACGTTGTTTCTGTTTAGTATGTGTGTGTGTGTGTGTGTGTGTATGTGTGTGTGTGTGTGTGTGTTTGCGTGCGTGCGTGTGTTTGCGTGCGTGCGTGTGTGTGTTTGTGTGTGTGCGTGTGTGTGTGTGTGTGTGTGTGTGTGTGTGTGTGTTTGTGTGTGTGTGTGTGTGTGTTTGTGTGTGTGTATGACGTGTAATTCTTTCCCTGTGTAAGGAGGTATACAGACCAGTAAACATTTCCAACTTTTCGATGTCTGCTCAGTACATTTTGATCACGGAATGACCTAGTTTGACATTAGAAATGGAAAATTTGGTATTACGCGTTTTACGTGTTTTCAACAGTAACTGATCGAAGATTGATAATATATTGACTTACTAAATATATGACTGACGAATCTCTTCATATTACAGGTTTAGCTTTTGGGTGCGTCTGTGTGTGTGTTTGCTTGTGTGTCTGTTAGTTTTTGTGCGGAGTAACAGGACGTGCCGGAGTACGAATAGTGTAGCCTCTTCTTGACTGACAGAAAGTGTGGGGCAAATCTGTTCCTCTATTAAATTCTGATTTCAACATGCTAGGCATGCCTTGGACACTGACATTTAAGCCGGAAATACCAGGAAACTAGAAAGGCCGACATTTGCTTGAGAGCAAATACAGCATATTTCAGCCATCTCCCTCCTCATGTAACAATAGACTGTTCCAAAATCACTCATGTGCAAAAATGGAACACTTCTGCTTAAAATGACTTCTAACTACTAATCACACTTATGAGCAAAAATGAATCTTACAAAAACCCCTTCAAGAATGGACTCAAAAAAATAGACGACTCCAAAAACACTTCCGCTAAGAAATGGAATTTGGAATCATCAGCCGTCCAAAACCATATTTGCAAAAAATCCCCCCTCTGTGCAAGAATCGACTCTTCCTGTTATACCCCTATGTAAAGTGGAGCGATCCAAAAATATATCAGCTAAAATAGTCAGCGAAGTCCACAAAATGAATTTTAAAAAAATACCCCCTTCGTCGAAGAATGGAATCTCCCAGCTCACCCTGTTTGAAATTGCACAATAGACAAGTCCAGAAATACTCACATGGCCTTTGTATAAGAAGCAACCCAGTCCAAAACTGAATTTAAAAAAAGTCCCCCGTGCATGAATGGGCTCTTCCAGATAAAACAAGGCTTGCTGATTGGCTGCCGAATCCTCCTCATGTACAGTCTTCAGGTGGGGGTAAACTTCCATTTAACAAATGGAATTCGGAATCATCACCCATGTCCAAAACTGATTTTTTTTAAATCCCCCCCTATGTGCAAAAATGGACTGTCCCAGTAGTAGTCTTATGTCAAGTGGATCAGTGCGAAAACACTTCCGCTAAAAAAAACATTGGCATTATCACCAAAGTCTAAAAGTAAATTTTAAAATACACCCCCTGTCCAACAATGGACTCTTCCAGCAAAATAAGCTCGCTCATTGGCTGGCCATTAATTGGATTCACCTTGTCCACCAACCACCTGGATGTCTATGGACTAGGTAGGTAGGTAGATAATTGGATCTACCTGGCACACCTGTGGCCCTGACACACCAGAATGACCTAGGGGTCGTTGACCTCGGCACTCCAACCTTACCTATCCTAAACTCTCCCACAAAAACCTCCTTAAGGAGCCATTTTGAAGTGATTTATACCAAATATTATACATGGATCCTTTGAATAAGTATCTAGGGCACCTCTGTCCCAAATTTCAGGTCATTTGGATGTAATACCATGGTACAGGGGGCCAAATTATACAGTTTTGGTCCAAAAGTGCAATAAAACCTTTATAAAATCATTTAAGAAGCAGATATGAAAAAAATTTAAAAACACATTTTGGTATTGGCTCACTCTACCCTTG
>NC_049982.1:24790053-24851490 GCF_000003815.2 Branchiostoma floridae
AATAGCGGGGTTTAACGTGATGCACATTAGGAGTCCGGAAATCAACAAGAAGATTATGAAGAATCAGCTTTCTCAAAACTAGAGCACGCAGCAGACTTACAGTTTAATATCAGGTCACCATACGGGAAGAACTACCCAGTTTGTCGTATAGATACGATGATTTCCAGGCATGTACATGTAAATGTCTTAATTAATAAAAGTAGATAGTTAAATCTATGTGGCACCCAACGTAGCGGACAAGGGTTTATGGCGGCATAGTTTTACTAAGTAAGGTAAAGAGCTTTCTATATTTATATCTATATATAAAACTTTCAACTGCTGTTGGACGAGAGAGAGAGAGAGAGGGAAAGAGAGAGAGAGAGAGAGAGAAAGAGAAGCATACAGATAGATAGATAGTTCTAGATGAAAGAAAAGATAGTATCCCTTCATTGAACATTCCAAAATAATATCTGGCAATATTTAACGTTTGGGACTTCATTTGTTAGCAGCGCCACCTATAACTGCAGTGCAAGCAAAACAGCATTGCCCAGTGGCAAACTGAAACGTCAGCTACTATGTAACTACATGTACCTGTTTATGAATTAAGAACGTTCTTCTTAGTTCTCAATTCTTTATATAGTTGATGACTGATCGCATGTTTGTTGGTATAAGCGCTTGATTTGGTACACGGGTTTAAACTTAAAATGTAAAATTGTATCATAACCTTATAGCAAGGTTCTTGAAGCACAACCAATGGGTACTTACATCCAACGTTTCGGTGTCTGTCATACACCATCATCAATGTAGAATGACTGGAATTATAGCCGATGTAGGTGGCGCTGTAGCAGCAAGAATGCCGTCCTAAACGTGGCTCAGCTTGTATTCACCCTCGTCTCTGTTCAGGACTTGAGCTGATCTTCTGACCTAAACCTGAATTTATCACGGATTTTTTCTATCAGATTTTATACGGACATCAACGCTTTCTTCATCTCCCGTCTCGGCACGACGGTTCGTAAGGTAGACACCTCCCAAGTCTGGACCAATGTAGTGGCTTATCACATGATCGTCATGAGCGAGGAGTACACGGGCCTGGAGAGAGCAATGGGGAGCGTGTTCTACGCAAGAGGTATGTCTTCTTGTCTTTATAGTATGTCTGGTCAACATAGCTTCTGAACCATAACTTCAGATGGATTGTAATGGCATATTTACTTGCACTTGTTTTCGTATATGTCTAATACCCAATATATCTTATTGTGACATTTACAGTTAGATATTCATGATTTATGCTAATGAGATTACGTTATTGGTCAAAATCCAACTTGAAGATGGCTGACCATATGATGATGAGAAACATGATCAGCTTTTTTTGGGTCGGGTTTCATCCCAACGTTGTATTTTCTTGCAAATAACATCCATGTGGACGTTTTCAGTACATTTCCATGGGATTTTAGGGTTATATGCTGTAAGAGATGTATCTTTAGACATTTCAGGTTGATGATCCAAGATGGCGGATTGAAAGTGATACCAAAAATACGTCGTTGTGGTGGGCTTTGACAGCAGAAGTCTAAGAAGATTTAAACATTGACAAAAAAAAAAAACTTTATTAACATTTTGTGTGATTTCTGTAGGCATTGTGAGAATTCTGTTTTGGCCAATAAAATCAGATAATGACGTCATAAATACGTCATATTACGTCATAATGATATCCAATTTCAGAAATGATAAAACTTAACCCTACAAATTTGGTGATCGTACAGTAAGCCGTTTTAGAATTACGAAGAGGGGGAGGGCTAAATGACCCCCCCCCCCTAAAGCCTAGGATAGGGTTAGCATCCAAAATTCTTCTCTAATAAAACGATAACAAAGTATGATTCGCAATAGGAAATCAGCAACAAAATTTTGAGAAATATCTGTTTCTCTTTGGTAACTCCAGGAGGCCTCACTGTTGACGCCAGTTTGTACTACAACAAGGTCAAGTTCTTCGGGCAGACGTGTCTAGACCTGGCCTTGAGCTATGCGCCAGACGTCGCAGCCATCTTTCAGGACGTCTACGTCAACAGCACATTGGAGAAAGGTATTAAGAATATGCGGCAAAAGATCCACGTCAATGACGTCAGCGTAGACCCGAACGTGCATTTGGGGCTACACTGGTTCGACAACATGACGTCATACATCGGAATTCTTCGCCGACTCGACGAACACTTGTCCAAGAAGATCCTGGATATGGTGGACGAAAACGTGCAAGAGCTCGACCTACGACTGAGTCTCAACATCATCATCTTGGTCGTGGTGATTGTCGTAAGCCCGCTCATCACGTACGGAGTTCACAAGATGGCGTACGACACACAGTCGATCGCCTGCCGACTGCAGAAGGTCGAGCTGGAACGACAAAAGGCTGACGGAATCCTGTACCAAATCTTCCCTAAGAGCGTCGCCGACTGCATGAAGAAAAACAACGCGGTGGCTGCACGACAGTTTAAACATGTAAGGCACATGAATTATCAAGAATGTACTCTTCTGTAATGCCCGTAACTTTTATTTTGCTTCGCTCACTCTTTGGTTTCATTCGGTAGTTATAGTAAAAGACCAAACGTTATGATATCATATACACCGAGGAACAGGCGGGACATTAACCCTTAATCAACACATGCAGTTGGCCTGGTATCAAGAGCAGTGTATGTTTCTCGAATCTAAATACCAGAAAACAAGACAACGATTTACTCTTATTAAATAACAGTGTTTTTTTTTTATCAAATCACATTAGCTCTGAATAGACGGGTAAACGAAGTTGAAAAAAAAAACGAGTAAAGTGTTTGCTAAAGGTTTGAAATGTTCTCATGTTTTCTTCGTCTTTACCTTTTCTCTCAGGTTACAGTCATGTTTTCGGATGTCGTCGGTTTTGAGGACATCTCCGCCTCCCTTTCGGCTCACCGGCTGGTGGACCTGCTGAACCGGCTGTACCACACACTCGACTCCGCTATAGACCTGTACGACGTCAACAAAGTGGAGAGCACAGGTAAAACCCTGAAGCAATAAATTTGATCCGGTTGAGTTTCAGGTACCGCGGGGTTCGTCATGATGACCTGACGGTTTCTATTTGTTACGGGGCCCGGGTTGCTTTTAACTCCAAATTCAGATCAACCCGGTGTCTGGGATTTAAAAGCAACTCGGGGCCTGGGCGTACCCAAAAATGCCCCGTAGCCGCAGATCGTCCCAAGGAGCCGAGTAGGGGTACGTCACGCCAGACAAAAAACAACCCGTGAACAGAGCCACTATTTTCAATTGTGACAGAGATAGTTGGATCTTACATTTTTCATTCGTTACATAATGGTTCTATCTGCGTAATCCATTGCACTTTCTGTATACATTGTCATTGTCTATCTTTTCTTAAATTTTTCTTTCCTTGTAAACAATTAAACGATATTGCTCGATTGATTGATTCAATACTAGTAATTCATTCATTGTGTCATTCCATCAATTGATTCAATGATTGAATGAATGATTGATTCGTCCCTTCATCATTAGTTCATTCACTTATTCTTTCGTTGATTGATTCATTCACTCAGGCGGTGCGTACCTGATCGTGTCCGGACTGCCGACCAAAAATGGCGACAAGCACGCGGGTGAGATCGCCTCCCTAGCCCTGCACTTCCTCTCCGCAGCAGACATCTTCAACCCGCTGCACGTATGCGGCAAAATCAAGCTTCGCATCGGTATCCACACAGGTAGGACAACAACAAGCGCAATTTTAAAGCCCTTAAAGGCAACCTAAATAATATCTGATCGTTAAAAGTGGAAATATTCTTGATAAGGCAGTCTGTATAATATTGACAACTAATGCACTATTTTAGCTCAGCCTTTAAAAACGACGCAGAAACAAGTCAAATGGCGATTCCTTCTCAAGGCCTAATTTTTTGGGGTTCAAATAATAAGGAATGTCCTCGTGTAACTTGTCTCTGGGCCGTTTTTAAACGCTCAAAGTATGAAATGATGATGTAAATGTGAGAATACAGTGCAGTAGATGTCAATATCATACAGATTGCCTTATTCAGAATATCTCCACTTTTAACGATGTAATATTGCTTAGGATGCCTTTAGGCTTGTAGTGCTTCGCCCAACATATGTCGGGAAGCATATGTTGGTACTGTTTTTACGATGCCACTGTTTTGTTACTTTTCTTCCAAAGAACCCTATAAAGTTATACATCATTACAAAGCTTAAATTAGTTCTCTATTTTTCAAAACTGTAGCATCATGAAAACTGTACACCTTCTTTCCATAGGGACTAAAACACCCAGAATTGGGAAATGTAAAGTGAAAATTTGCAAGCACCACAAGGGTTTAGAATTACAAGCTTCGTCTTCCACAGGGAAGATGACTAAAAATAGGGCGACGGGTACATCAATAGGTCTCATAGTTCACAAGATATCGAAAAACAAATATCAATGCTGATTTTTTCTGATCGCTTCTGAGGGCCTGTCAGACACATTTAGTCATAGGCTGAGGTTGCTTGATTTAATCATAGACTACATGGGGAATCAGTGGAATGTTCGGCTTTTTGATGCGCGTGTGGCTATACCGTACTTTCTCGTATAGTACAAAATAGTGTGCATTTTTACTAAAAATCAATATCTGAAGATAATATCACTAAACGCTTCTTGAATTTAGGACATCTTTAAGTATAAAAAGCCCCTGTCGCGCCTTTGTGTTTATCACGTCCTTGCAATTTACCAATGAAAATTCTTCAATTTAGTGACGTCAGCTTAGAATGTCTAAGTTATTCCATTACAACTATTTGTGACGCAAGTCTTGCTTATTAACTGTGAGTGAATTTCGAAATCATTTATTTCTTTGCTGCTTCAAGTATCTGTGACGCGGGGAATTAAGTCTCTGTAGGTACGTCATATAGCATGCAGTGCGCAAACCGGAGGCATTTTTGACGTACCCATTACACGGACTGCCCGATGCATTTCTTACGAATACCAAGCATATTCCAAGCGCCTTTCAGCCTCATGAAATTAAACCAGGCTATTAAAAAAAATCCTTGCACATTTGGCAAAAATAAAGAACTAGAAGCATGTTTTGTAAGATTTGATGTTCATCACAATCGTCTTTATTCATCGAATGATACTTAGAATGGTGCATGTAGTTAGGAACTGTTGTATTCTGGCGTCATTTCTGACACATATACTAAATTTCTTACGTGAATAATCACGGCAGTAATATGTACCGGGAGATAGTGTTATGAACTATAGCGTTAAAATCCCGACAATCTAATGTGGATGTAGTACCTCGCACGATTTATCATTTATTATTCCTAACTAAGGCCACAGGAAATAAATGTTATGGTTGGCATAATTTCCTTTGCTAGTACGTGACAAAACATAAATGCAAGCCTTTTCTTTTATTCTAACTTGTATTCATTGAGTGCAGCAACTGGCACCAGTGTGGGAGTCTAGCATCGCTACAACTACACCTAAGACTACTGCACAATATTGGCGTTTTGCGATGAAATGAATTTTAAGATATATTTACCCATTTTAGGAGTTATCTGCCATGTTGACCATCGATCTTGGGGGGGGGGGGGGTGGAACTATACATTGTCTACACTCAACAATTTTCGAATTTAGACAGCTGCAGGTTCTTCAGAACTGCTTGATATAAGTCTGCGCGTTCTCAATGCAAATAACGTATTACCCTGAACAAACCAGGCGACAAGTGCTTAGTGCTACATAACCTTAAGCTTGTTCAACCAACAAGAATTTTGAACATATATGGTCTGCTAGCAGAACGAAGCATCCGTACTTTAGAAATAGATCATGATACATAAATTATTTCAAAGTACGGATACTTCCTTCAGACAAAAACTAAATTGTAAGAACAGTATCTATATTGATACCGTATTGTTCTCATTGTAGGCTCCTGCGTGGCTGGAGTGGTCGGGTACAAGCGTCCCCGCTACCACGTGTTCGGACGTACCGTCAACATCGCCCACAGACTCCAGACGTCTGGTGAAGGTAAAATTGCTACAGGCGCCAACAAATGTAGATTCCCTCGTAACTTGAAGTGCGTCAATTTGCAAGGAATCTATTTACCGGAGACATAAATAAGTCTAGTCAGTGACATTTACAAATCAAGCCACCAGAAAAACTAAACTTTGTAATATTTTCCCAACTTTCAAGCTTGAGTTTTTTCTATCAGCTCTCATTGGTTTAACTTATCACAGCACGAAATCTGGTATTTAAGCAAGCTTAAACTCAACGTAAACGCGACGTTTCTGCACCCTTTCCGCAACTTAACGACATCTATCCGCGAACGTAAAGATCCCCTTTAATGTTACCTTTACGTTGGCACTTATATGTACTTATATGCACTCCTCACGTGCCTTTCCGCAACTATTAGACGCTTAAAGGCGTCGTTAATGACAGTTTTTCGTAACCTATACGGGAGGAAAGTATGCGTTTATTAAGACCTTTCTGCACCCTTTCCGCAACTTAACGACATCTATCCGTGAACGTAAAGATTCCCTTTAATGCACTTATATGTACGTTTCGGCACTCCTTCACGTGCCTTTCCGCAACTATTAGACGCTTAAAGGCGTCGTTAATGACAGTTTTTCGTAACCTATACGGGCGGAAAGCACGCGTTTCTTAAGACCTTTCCGTGATCTTTTGACCACATTTACAGTCGATTTCCGTCACGATTTCCCCACGTTTATGTGTCGTTTACACACCCTGAAAGGCACGCGAAGAAGTGCAGAAACGTACTTATCCGAACGCTTTCCGTGATCTTTCCTTGGACTATAGTTGTCATTTATTTTTAGTAAAGGCGGCGTAAGTTTAAACCTTTCCGCATCTTTAGGTAGGCTTTATGTGTTTTGTGTGGCTTAAATTGGAACTTTTGCATCGGGTATGCGTGTCTTATTTGGTGTGAATCATACCTACACCGGTATCTATGGCTTTGCCGTCTAAACTATCTTGTGAGTCCAATTGTGGACTTGGATTGGTCGACCGAGGGAACAATCGGTGTACAATATCCATGCACGAATCTCCGCTACATTTAAGTCCACAATTTGGAGTCCAGTGTCGGGCGATACGCCTGGAAAGACATCATTTCAAGCAGCATAGTTCCATCAAGGAATATAACCTCCTTGGTTCCATCTGGCCATCACATTAGGAAAAATCCGCTGAGATTCCCGAAGACGGGTACTGTTTTGTGATGAACAGGCCGTGCTCTCCATATCTCCGCCAGCTTATGCTGGTCAAGATGACACAGTCTTGAATTCACCCTGAGTTGTGCCCCTTTGAAGACTCTCCAACATACTCCGTTTCTGGCAAGCCTTGAGTGTCCTATGGTTATGTCCGTTCCGTCCTGTAGTTCCGTTCGAATCCATTTGCGGCAAAGCCACGCCGATAATCCGTGTGTTGAAACGGATCCAAGGCTCCTTCTTGACTTGTCCCGAAACAGACGCCCTGCAAACTGGTTTCTTCTATAAATTATGGTATATTCGTTAGGTTTAAAAAACCCACCTTTGTCTGTCATTGGATAACGCCCTATCACATGACTGGCCTCTTCTGGGAGCTGCTAATTAGAAATTCAATGCCGCGTTGTTCGTTATTCATAGTTGACGGCGAATAAATTTGAATGTGAAAAACACCCGTACATCCCCTTTGTACGCTGTTTAGCCAATGTTAAGCTAAACACAACTGTTACCACACTAGAAAATACCAGCCTTTCTGGGAGAACGTGATTATTGCTTGTAGATAATAAATGTTCTTCCAGATGATAAGAAAGTTTTTTTGTACAATTATATAAACAGCAAACCCGCTATATTCCCATGATACGTTACCGCGTAGTGAGGACGCTATGTCGTCGGGATGCCAAGCTGCAAGGCACAGCCACCCGCGAGCGACATACTGCACAGGCCGCCCAGTACTAGTCCTCTTACCCTGAACGGGAACATGCCGTAATTATGACCACCAATCTTCGGGGGCATGTACCCAGTCCTCCCGGCGACTGTTGTTTCCTTTCAACAAGGAGGTTAAATATTTAATTTCCTTGCTTTCAACGCTACCTCTCCAACATCTTTTTCTGTAACTATCAATCTCCACCTCTGTAAAGAAAGTTCAGAGAGTTTTCTGAAAAGTAAGCTCAAAGGCAAAGGTAACGGAACGATATCGGTAACATACGATACTACTGGAAAAAGTAAACGCTACCTTTCCGACATCTTTCTTGCACCTGTACATAGCATCTTTTTGTGTAAAGTGAGCTCAATGGTAACGTAAAGACATTGGAAAGATACCATATGTTCCATGAGGATATTTTGATTTTCCTGGTTTCGTCAAACACGCTAACACAGAATGAGTTATTCAGGCGAGGTCGCTACTTTAGTGAGAGGCGCATGTGGTATATTGAGTGGAAAATACTCGTAATTTGGTAAAAGCAATGCCTCTTTTAAGAATAATAATTAACGCTACCTTTCCGTTTGCACCTATACATTCCAAAAATTGTATCTGCTATATGTAAGTTTTAATCAGGAGCAAATGTTGCTTATCTTGGTTAAACTCAACACGTTAACACAGCAGGGGCTATTCAGGCGAAGCTGCTGCGTTAGTGAGGGCGCATGTGGTATATTGAGCGGAAAATAATGCCTCTTCTTCAAATAATGATTAACGCTACCTTTCCGACATCTTTTTTCCACCTATACATAAAAGGGGGGAGGAGCAAACCTCCCCCCTTTTATGTAAAGTCAGCTCAAATGTAACGGAAAGACATCGGAAAGATTGTATCTGTTATATGTAGCTTTCACAAAGGAGATTTACTTTTCTTGGTTAAACTTAACACGCAAACACTATTCATTTGAAGCCGCTGCTTTAGTGAACGGCGCATGTGGTATATTGAGCGGAAAATACTCTTAATTTGGTAAAAGCAATGCCTCTTCTTCAAATAATAATTAACGCTACCTTTCCGACATCTTTTTTCCACCTATACATAAAAGGGGGGAGGTTTGCTCAGTAAAGTCAGCTCAAATGTAACGGAAAGACATCGGAAAGATTGTATCTTTTATATGTAGCTTTCACACAGGACGAGATTTGCTTTTCTTTGTTAAACTTAACACGCAAACACAGCAGGAGCTATTCATTTGAAGCCGCTGCTTTATTGAACGGCGCATGTGGTATATTGAGCGGAAAATACTCTAAATTTGGTAAAAGCAATGCCTCTTCTTAGAAATAAACGCTACCATACCTATACATAAAAGGGGGAGGTCTCCATAGACCTATACTGATAAGAGTATGTAAAATGAGATCAATTGTAACGGAAGGGCAATGAAAATATATCATCTCCTATTGGTAATTTCCACCTTAGAGAACCACGAAAATAAAAAAAAGGCGAAGGTTAACTGATTGTATGTGAACGTATGGTCGGTTCAAAGCCTGTAGATGTTTTCTGTACATAAGCAATACCCGTTTCATATACGGCGCATATAAGGATGCTTAAAGGTTATGTAAAGATATTACATGTATTTAATCTGCCTTAACGAATACGGAAAGGTTACGGAAATGTAAAACCATGGTTTCCGTGGTCTTTACGATACCGTAAACTCTGCGGAAATATTTTCCCACCTTTAGGCTACATTTAAGTATCTCGGAAAGTATGCTTAAATATTCGTTTTCGTGCTGTGTATATAATACAGATTTGACATCGTGAGTATTACGGTGGGTATACGTAAAGTAGATAATTTACATCAGGCACACCAACTTTATATCAACTTGGACAGGGGCGATATCGACTTCCAACAACCTTTGACCCGTTGCTGACGTCACACTTGTGAAAACTCAAGTGTCCAGAGCGATTGGACACGTTGAGATGTTTTCTTTCTTATAACGTTCCGAACTTCTGTATCTTAAAGGAGATTTGCATCGACAAAGACCATTGTCGGTGCAAATCGACAACGATCGGTGTCGATGCAAATTCTGACCAATCATAAGGAGCGGGCTGGCCGGAATCTATGTGTTACGGCGTCATAAGCAACATGGAACGGGGACTTCTGATTGGCTCGCGGTGCCTGGCTATATGATAATACCGATTTGAGATCTTGGGTATGGCGATGGGTATACGAAAATATACAGGAGGTCATTTACATCAGGCACACCAACTTTCTCTCAACTTGGACCAGAGGCGATAGCGACTTCTAGCAACCTTTGACCAGTTGCTGACGTTACAAGTGCGAAAACTTGCCTGCCCAGAAAGACTGGGCTGGCGAGCTGAAAAAAGACTTGACTATTTGAAGTTTTAAAAAAAAGTTAAATTGCAATCTTTATACATTGAATAAAGAAACTTTTTTCCCCACAATTATAGCTTTATTCTCACCGACGTTTCGGTGTCAGGGCAATTCTAACTGGTTCATATTGTACCAAGACAGGTATCGCTGCTCACAGTTCAGATGCTGTCACAAAACGACACCTGTCCTGCAGTGCAATGTATACCAGTCAGAATCGTACTGAAGAAGGTGAAAGACGGTCGACGAAACGTCGGTGATAATAAAGCTATGGTTGTGTAAAAAGAGTCTCTTTATTCAGTGACGTACCAACCTGATGAAACTATTCACGAATCTTTAAACGTTTCCCGTAAAACATTTCTCTGTTGTCTCCGTCATACCATAGCTGGAAGGATCCAGATATCAGCGGCCACCCAGCAAGTTCTAGAAGAACTCGGCGGCTACAACATGGCTAAACGCACGGAAAGTCCCGATGAAGTAAAGGTTGGTCTGCATAATCATTATGTAGTCAATGAATAACAAACTGCATTGTGCATGAAGAAGCTTAGTGTTCTATAATCAACCGACGATATACTGTAAATGCATTTAATTTCGCGGTAGCGGGAAAAGGGACTTTTCGCGGTGGATTTAATTTCGCGGTAACACCACAGACTGCAATCTAATACTATAATAGAAAAATGTTCGCGGTGGTTTTAAGTTCCGCGAACATTAATCCACCGCGAACATTTCTGCATTTACGGTATTGCGATAGTCTGTCACCGTAATTAGGGGGGGGGGGGTCTTAGTCACGATTGAGACCACATTGGGACTCATTTAAGTTTGAGACCGCATTGTGCCAAAAGTATGATTATCTCATGCATTTGTTATCAATTCGCGTCTGGGCCACATCTATTAGCAGCAACACATAAGCAGTAGTGCAATGATTGAATTTTGACATTATGTAATCAAGCCTCAGGCTGGTAGAACTGACCCTTATTCCGTATCGCAAATCGTCGTGACATTTTCGTATCCTGTGTGTTATTGATTGAGTAAATTAGCGAGTATCTACAATTTCACCTCTCTCCGAAGACGCCGACGGCCGTATTTCGTCTTGTTAACGGTCGTCGCCATTTAAAACGGTCGTTGCCACATTGCTAAACGATCGATACCATTTCTGAGCCTTTCATAACCGATAGTGCCTTCACACAAACCAAAGCAGCAGGAATCAATCAGAACCAGCCGGACTGGACAGTTTGCAAAATTCGTTCCACATTCGGGGGGAATTCCAACTGGACCTAATACCTCTTCACACGAGAGGCGGAATGACCCAGAATACTGCCTGAATGAAAATTCTTGTATATTCCTGGGTATTCGTAGTACTTTTAGAAATTCTCCCTGCATTTCATATATTCGTATTTATTCTTGTGTCAAGCAGGTTCTCCATCGAATGAGATCAGCATATTTCGAGTTATGTTGGAATGTCTTAACTAGAACGCGATCCTATTGCAGTTAGAATAGTTAGAATACATTTTGAATGCAGTTCGATAAACGAACTATGAAAGTTTTGAGCATGACAAAAAATGTTCGGGACAGCTATTTGGCACAACTATTTGGTATGCAGTGAGAATTTCTAGAATATACTATGAATCTCCAGAAATATACAAAGAATCTTATTCAGACGGCATCCCGGCCGCGGCTCATTCCAATTCTCGTGTGAAGGGGCCTTAACCCAAGGAGGTTGGGAGGAGGTGTTACAAAATGAATTGCACACATCATGACATGGATACGGTCAGATGAAATACAAGATCGATATGCAATGAAATATAATGATGTTCCTGACGCAGCCAGAATGCTGACCCTAATATTCGTTACAGTGTGTTTCGTTATTTCTGCATCCCGTTTGTGATTTTTCCAATTAATTAGCAAGTGTCTGGATGAAATAAAAGATCAAAACTCAAACTAAAACTGACGGATTGATGCTGGCCTAGATATTTTCCTGTATCATGTTTATGTGTGTGATTGGTTGAGGTAATTGGCAAGTGTCGAGACAGAGAGAATGAGATGGACAGAGATAGGCAGAAAGAGAAAGGTAGCGATAGATTGAAAAAAGGTAGAAGTTTAAGACAGATATATAAAGACAGAGAGAGAGTGACAGAGATGCAAAGTAACAGGGCAAGTGAGAGGGAAAGAGAGAAGGAAAGAAAGAGGGAAAGAGGAAAAGAGATAGCTGAAGAGATCGAGAGGGAAAGAGAGAAGGAAAGAAAGAGGGAAAGAGAGAGCTGAAGAGATCGAGAGGGAAAGAGAGAGGGAAAGAAATCGAGCGGGAAAGAGAGAAGGAAAGAAAGAAGGAAAGAGAGAGCTGAAGAGATCGAGAGGGAAAGAGAGAAGGAAAGAGAGAGGGAAAGAGAGAGCTGAAGAGATCGAAAGGGAAAGAGAGGGAAAGAGATCGAGAGGGAAAGAGAGAAGGAAAGAAAGAGTGAAAGAGAGGAAAAGAGAGAGCTGAAGAGATCGAGAGGGAAAGAGATCGAGAGGGAAAGAGAGAGGGAAAGAGATGGGTAAGAGAGGGGTAAGAGAGAGGGAAAAGAGAAATGGTTCTTTGGGTAGAACATATTGTCAATCTTTCTCTTCCAGGAGCTGTTTGCATACGAAGATGACGACACCTACTGGTTGTTGGGAAAGGCCCTATCCGGCAGGCCTGGCATGCTCTCAAGGGACGCTCTCGTCCTATCGTACAAGGGGATATAAGATCAGACCTCAACATCAACACAGGTGACGGCGACGAGTGGAAACCGCAGCCAATCTACTTATATATTTGATGAAAGATGATTGGAAGCTATGTAAGCCACCTCACCCGCACGAGTGCGCATGTGCCGTCGCAATGAATTGTGGGCTAAGGTCAAAGTTTAAGTTCCCTGACTTGTGAGCAATTCTTTGTCTGGCGACACTGTGAGGGCGAGTGGATACTAATGGAAATCTGCATAGGCGATAATGTAAAAATAGGCAATTATTAAGTTCAGGGTGTCATAAAATCATCTGTGAACATTGAAGATCATAACAACTCACCCCACTCAGCATCCCGCTATGTCTCAAGTGTCCAAAAAGTCTGATTTAAAAGAAATTCTGACCAGCGAAACCTCAAATGTGCCGCCATCTTGGTTTCTCATGACGTCAATTTAGGGACTGGCCACTTCAACTTGGGGGTCAGCACAGGCCTAAGAAATGGACCAAAACCTTGTTCTTTTGCCTAATCTGAACGTCTGCACCCTGCACTGTCTCACCAATATGAAATTTCTCTTGCATTTTCCTGCTACAAGTCGAAAATAGGCTAAAATGCTGTGGCTGTATCAATTGGGGTCATTGCCCTGCAGAAATTTCCAAGTTTGTTAACGTCTGATGGACCCTAACCTCTGACCTTACCCATAATTCTCTGCGGCTCTGGAACTACAAATACCTTTTTATAATTCTCCACCGAACCTGATGTGTTGATATCTATGTCTAAAGCTACTAAAACAGTAGCATTTTCGTCTCCATTTGGTTTTATTATCTAACAATGTACTTTTTACCTGTGATTTTAGGTGATGTATTGAGATATGAAAATATCATAACGGGTTCGACATACTTTGACCAGTGGGCAGCCTAAAAGGCAGCAGCCCATCACCATTTCAGGATAGCTCTGATCGAGACCGCCATTTTTGTTTGGGTATGTTAACAGAACAGGTTCGTGTAATGAGCTGGAGGTTACAGGTTCAGGTACAGGGTTGGTCCTGTACATAGACTAGCTTGGTATCTCTACTATGTACATTGAGCTTGCTAAGGACTGACCCAATAGCTTTGCTCACCTCCATTAAAATGTAGAAATGTAAACTAAAAACATGAAAATGCAAAAATATTGACGGGCCCCTGCCATCGGTTAAAACGCTAATTGCAAGATTTTGTCAATGGATGAAGTATTAATTGAGAAGGACAGTCAGACAGTCCCCACAGAGTATCTGTGCTAAATAATCATCGAAGATTTGTGTCAAATAATCCAACATTATAATTCAGTAGATAGATTCGACCTCGCATTGCAAGCCTTGGCCCCCAAAACGGTAGACTACGCGCACTACGGCTTCCTGACGTTTCAAAGAATTTGCGTCGAACAAAATTTGGTTTTGAGGCTCAACTAGGAAACCAAGTATTTCGAATCCTGTAAAGGGTGTTCAATGTAATCATAATCTTGGTGTTAAGAAAATGAATGATTTGACCGTGCCGTATTTGATTATGTAACTTTGGAATTTAGTTTGGATTATGCGCATCTACCCAAACGGTGTGCGATTATATCAAATGTATTATTTTTGTCCATGACTGTTTTACGGATTTACATTGTGACTTTAGATTTGGCATTCCATGCAACTGAAAAGGACCAGTTGCATTCTTCGTACGATATTTGTACAATAGCAGAGCATTCAACTGTTGCGCAATATATCGCACAAGGTACCGGTTGTATTCGTCGTACGATATTCGTACGATCGGGTACTGAGAGCGTTCATTCCTGTGATAATCGTGCATTTGTCGCACAAGCTTTTAAAGATGTCTTGTCACGACTTAAAGTATGTCTTAGTTATTTATCGATGGTTGGTTCTGTCATAGCTTGTTTGAAAGTCGGACGACTGGCCACGGCGAATGTAAAAGCGTCGGAACGATGCAAATGACAATCATTGTGGTTGTAAATCACAACATGTACACAAGCTAACAATACTGTCTATAACTTTCAGCTGTCTGTACAATACAGTTAGCTACATAGTTTGGTCTGTACAGTCAGTTCTCATATATATCATGAAGGATTTTAGCACGATAGGTGACTCACGATTCCAAGTACGCATGCGCAACGTGAAGCATTGTGGGCAACATGTGAAAGGTTACTGGCCATCAGACAAAACAAGTCTGGGCTTGCTTTGCAAACGGAGACGATTATAGAAACGAACAGTTTGGGTGACATGTTGCCCATCTCCCTGCGCACGCGGACTCAGAATCTTGAACCACCTTATAAGAACACACCTGCTATGCACTACCATTGGTCATTGGACTCAATTTTGTATTTTTTACGGGGCAACAAGACGCCAAGGACGCTAGTTCTAATGGTGCCGTCAGAAGTCCACTGTACATAGTCGGGTCGGCAATGGTGTGGATTCTAAAGAAAGCAGTAAGCGCCTTCGTCGTTCCGAGTACGCATGTGCAGCAAAACTCACAAGCACAATCTTCAGTATTGTGTGAAGGATTAAAACTCCAGAGATATCGACAAATCACGTCTGTACATTGTTATATGAATCATCACAATGGTCCCTGACCAGAACTGGGGCCTTCACCTTTGACATATTGCCCACGATTCCTGTTTCTGCACATGCGCACTCGAAAAGGTGAACGTGCCTATTTAAAAGCAAGGGAAATGAATAGGCCATAAGTTGTCACAAAGAAGGTTAGGTTCAGTGTAATATAACAAGCTGCTGCCGCGCCGCGTGCCTGCGAAGCTGGTGTGCACATGTGTTACGCCAAAGGGCGGTTATACCGGCTTTATAGATACAGATACAGAAGTAAAAAAGTACAGTATTTTATATGATCACGTCATCCAACTGTTGACTCCTACTGACATGGTGTGTCAATCATCGTTAGGAAATTGCGCTGCGGCGGCGCTCATTGGTCGAATGATCTATCACGTGACTAGATTGCTCATTGCATCAGAGAAATGGATTAGAAATGAAATGTGGAAAAGTCTAGTTTTCTATATGAACTACGTGAATCTTACTTCGTATACTATGAGTATGAGTGACAGTTTGTCAATAAATTCGTTTAAAGCAAAAATTATATTCTTGTCAAGTATACCTTCTTTTGTCTACATTTGTTCCCTAACAATTGATAGTAACATAGTATGATATATAGTTTATCAATACCAGAAAACATTGACAAAATCAATGACCTCTTTTAGAAGAAAGTACATTGTGTTATCGCCCTATACAGAATACTGGTATATCACACAATATCGCTGTTTCTATATTAAAACCAAAAGCTATTTCATTACTATTAGAATCATTATTCTTATTGCTAGGAAAGAACATTATAAACATTGCTGAGGGAGAGAGAGAGAGAGAGAGAGAGAGGGGGGGGAGGGAGAGGGAGAGAGAGAGGGAGAGGTGTCATAAATTTGTCTCCCGCTAGGCAGCGCTTCGCATCATGCAACTACATCAAATGTATAGTTACACAGACCGGGCCTCCAAAAGACTAGTCATGACAAATATCCCCTCACTTAAAAACTGACATGACCCATGGCAGAATAGCCACGTCAGGACAAGTCTCCCTCACCTCCTTGACGTTTCTAAAATATTTACCAGACATTATTGAAGTACGTTAAATGTCTCCGGGGATAACTTAAGTACCCTTCAACACATACAGACTAAACATGCGTAACACTTATACGCTGACGACATAGACACATAACTTAGTAACGGAAATGTTCGCCCTTCCTCGGAGTCTGCCACAAACAATAGTGGTATCCGCTCTATACACTAACTCCGCCCACATGTATACACCCACACAGCAAACCGCAAACAGAGCGTCACTTTATTTGCTAAGCACCTACTACTACTACCTTCGCTGGCCCGCACGGTTGCTGGTAAGCCCCTAGGAAGAGTCACACGTACAGGTAAAAATAAAAATAAGACCCTTGGCCTGGCTATTTATTGATATTCGCCGCGCCGCCAGGTGAAAAGACTATGTGGAGACTTTGGATTATACTACTTGCGGGTGCGGTGTGCCACCTGAGAGGAAACATGGCGTCCGATTCGGTGCTGAAAACGTCGGAGATCGAGGCGATTTTGTACGAACACAACGAGCTGAGGAAGAGTGTACAGCCGACTGCCTCAGACATGGTGTACATGGTACGTCTGAACTCAAGTACCTTAATGACCCCACTCTTGTGTACCTAATTTGTATAATGGAAAGTGCTCTTGGTGATACTCTGAGTGCTACATGGTTGAATAGTAGTCGTAACTTTTTCTTCTGCATAACTGAGTTAGTGTGTTATGTTTTAGAATCTGCAACCGTCCTAAACGTCTGTTAAAATTTCGTTACGTCCTAATTCTATTCTGACAGAGTGTAAACAATAGCTTTTCAATCTATTTTCAGCCTAGCCATAATCTTGTTTACGTTGACACACTTTCGTATGAGTGACCAGAGACGTTATTAGCTTTTAAGCTGTTTGGTTTGACTTAAGTTGACTAAATCTGTAAGGGAAAAGGAAATCTCAGATAGTGGTATACTGCTGTCAAATTTCGTTGTGACATAACATTGTCAAGAGATCTTGAAACCCTTTCGACTTGTCGACCTTTCTAGAAAAATTACACTTGTTTTTGTGAAAGAAAGAGTGTTTCAAATGTCAGCAAGTCTCCTTCAAGCTAAGGACACCTTATCCAACGTTAAATGTAGCGGAGACATACAGGACATAGATACGGTGCGTGGTGTATGAATGTCTTGCAGCTGTGTAAATGTTAAAAGACCATGTCTTAAGTTGTCCACACGCTGTGTCTTGGCACAAAATCCGTAAGTTCTATATATTGCCAACACTCTTGAGGCGCCACGTGCATAACTTATCACACTTCAGAAGAGGGGGTTCCAAAATTGAGGACAACAGTCCTATTCACATCTGGCCGACCTCTGTGTTTGTCTCGCTCGCTTGAACACACAAGGTGACATGTAGTCAAGTAAGCGTCATGGCACTCAGCCAAACTGCCGTGACCCAAAATCTCAGGGCGACATTCCATGCTTTTACACGGACTACTGCACTGTTGGGATAGAGGGGGTTGGGGTTTATTGCAAACAACCTTTTGACGAAGGCTCTGCGCCAAATTTGAAATTCCCACCGTTGTTTTCAGTTGGGATTTGAATTACGCATGTTGTAATGTTCAGAGTTGCACCCCCATTCTACTCATGGACCTGCGCTGCATGCACTGTTGGGACATGGGTAGAGGGTGGTTATGGCTATGGTGAAACATTCTTTCTCCATAAAGGCGATACGCCAAGTTTAAGATTCCCACAGTTATTACTTTCAGTTGATGTTTATAGTACACATTGTATATTGTTCAGTTACACCCCTATTGTACTAGGACGGTGATCATGGTGCGATTGCGTTGCGACCGAGCAATTTGACAGAGTGTTGTATTACGACCCATACTTTAAATTGTTCATGATATTTCCATTCCAAAAACAAGGGTTACATAATCACATATCAAGTTGCAACGAGTAGCAATGCGATCGCCCGGTTTAGTGGGATGGGAGCTTTAGGCCAACGTCACATTTCTAAACCGGGGCCAGCGACGTGGCAGCTTTCGGGAACGAAAATTATGACATGAAAGCCGCCAAACTACACAAGACGTAAAGAGTATAGCCATGGGCATTATTTGTGTATATCTTTACGTATACATTTCTATTGTTCGTTTTTACGAACAGATTTGGAAGTGTGAAGTAAGCCTTACTATTACCAGAGTTGAAAGGTCTTTGATAAAGTTGGGTAGCCCAATCCGTATGTTTCTATAGGCAAATAAATCAAGTAAAATAAAATACGTATTGCATCACCTTTAATGTTTATTTCTCTATCCTTTGCAGGTAATCGGCAAGCTAATAATTGGATTTTATGACTAAATGATCAGGGAATAAACCAACAATGGGGCCGTCACTCAAATTTTGGATTTCTGCCAAAAAGAGTCAGAGAGTGAGAGAAAATATAATGAGCGTTTTCCAACCTCATTACATTGTCGTCTCGTTTTCGTTAAAAAAGCTGACCCTTATTTGATCAGGAATCTGGATCACAACAATGGTTATTGGCTGATAACTTGTTCACAAGACTGTACTTTAGGCCTTGTAGCATCATCTCGAAAGGAATGAAATGCGAGGCATAGAAACTTAACATACAAATAAGTCCAATGAAAAATGAATATGTGTTTACAATTAGAGTCGAGAAAAAAAAACATGGTCGGTAGGGAGGATTCTCTTCTTTTTTTATTCTTTCTTTTTTCTCCAATTAGGTCAAAGTAATCCAATGAATACAGTTAAAACCCAAAATACACCGCTAGACGCCGGTATCGTTAACGTTTCTCTTCAAGTGAACTTTGTGCAGTGTGTCAACATCAAGGGGACTAAGGTATTGCTTGGTCTCTTAAATCACCTTTTCTGTTGCAGAAAAAAAATGAAAAGCTGTTGTAAAGCAATTCTACAACGATTTTATCACAGAAAACACTTCAATTATTAGTATTAAATATAAATATTATTTTAGACTTTCTTTATCATCTAACACACAAAACTGTCATAGTTTTGACTGAATTTTAATTCTAAGCAAAGAGAAATACACGCAACCACACTCAATTCTCCAAAAGGAACATTAAACGTGATGTTCAAAATGTGCTCGTCTAACTATGGTTTTTCGTATTCATAGACTCCCCTATGGTTGAATAGAATGGTCCTTTGTGGTTGGGAAGCGTGCCATGAAGGTCGCGGGAACCTTTGGCGCCAATTGGCGACCTTGCCAATCTTGTCCCCGGTGTATCAGCCCATTATCTGTCCCCCGCTGTCCTATGAAATGTCCCCCACTGCGACAGATGATTGAAAAACATGTTATCGTGGATTTGAACTTCACCCGAAACTATGACATGTTTGTAGCTGGTAGAAGGGACATCTTGCGACTTTTACTTGAACTGTTAGCAATCCGTCTACCAAGAAGCTTACAGTGTCGTTTTTACTTCAGATCTAAGACAATTTTAAAGTAGCGATTAAGTCCTTTCTTGTCAGATAGAAGCTTTTTGAATCTATTTCAGAACAAGTATGAAACATTGCCACATAGATTTATCAAACTGTATACTTTTACATCGCTACAATAACTCATATTGTATCAAATTATATCAACTGTAAGTATCAAAATCTGAAACAGAAAACCTATAATGTTGTTTTGTTTATCAGGTCTGGAA
The DNA here is from genome assembly GCF_000003815.2 of Branchiostoma floridae. Lineage (NCBI taxonomy): Eukaryota > Metazoa > Chordata > Leptocardii > Amphioxiformes > Branchiostomatidae > Branchiostoma > Branchiostoma floridae. The sequence continues at coordinate 24,810,279 of NC_049982.1, forward strand.
TGAAAAGTTGGCGGCTATAGCGCAAGACTGGGCAGACCAATGCGTGTACACACACAACATACAGCGGGAGAAACTATTCAAAGCATCCGTCGGAGAAAACATCTATTTTACGCTAGGTAAGAAAAGAATTCTTTGATTGACATTTTTCAAATGCCTATCTGTCGGTTAGTGTATCGTCTAGCTATATGTATGTAGCACCGTTGAACTTTGTTTGTAAGCTTTGAAATTAGAAACATCTTTTGAATGGTACTTTTCAAAGTAAGTCAGGCGTCATATTGGCCTTAGTACAGAAGCGGTATCTTGCAACTATAACGTGAATTGCAGGTTAGTACTGTTTAACCGAATGATGAATTGGTTTCTAAACTAAAGACATCAATATCTCCTTGCTAGGGGTGGGTACAGGTGCAGAAAATACAGGTACAGGTACGGTACAGATACGGAGAATGATGTTAACAACACTAACGACATCTTCTAACTTAGATCAAGATTTTTGACTGTATAAACTTGGTGAAAATGACTATCAAAACTCTTCTTTACTTCGTTCTTGACATTTTCTTGGACCTCTGGCCCCAAAAGGTGTAAACGCCTGACAACATAATCTGTTCATTTTCTAATTGGTCCAAAATCCGGTTTTGTACCTGTACCCACCCCTACTCCTTGCAGTTCGTAAATATCTCAGTTGAATGAACTTTTTTGTGTTATTATATAATTTAGCTATAACCGTCAATTGTGTGATATGTTTTGCAACCAGAAAAGTACAGAGCGGGTGAAGAAACAAAGCGATGGTTCGAAGAGGGGCAAAAATACTCCTACACTAACGACTCTTGCTCCGATAAGAAGTGTGGACACTATACACAGGTGGGGACTTGGATTTATTTACATTGAGACGTGTTACAACATTTCAAACAAACGGTATAGTAGATTTAGCTACACGTTATCTAAATACGTTAACAGCTGTTCCAACATGCTGAGCAAGATATTGAGGTCATAGGCCGTGCCCTTTGAGCGCTTTTACTTGTTTGGGATGACGGGCACACTCATAACAAAAATATCATGTTTTGATAGCTATTACCGTTAGAATAATGTTTATTGTATATATCGATTTCTAGGTAAATACAGTTAGTTTTGATTGCAATTAATTTCAAAATGTATAGTTAATGCGCTGACATGCCAATGTGTGCGTCTTACAATGCTGTAATTTAGGGGACAGTTGCAATCATTTTCTGGTCTACGTTTTTGCGATTTAATTTGCATATATTTGGATCATGTGATTTCCTTGCATTGATCAATATATTCGCAAAAGTGGCTGAATTTATGCTTCACAAAGACGAGTTATTTTATAAAGCCAACGCTTTTGGTGTTAACAAAGTGTATGTGGTCAATGTGGTCATGACAGTCGGTAGATAGATGCCATTTTCAATTTTTGACGTCACTTCCGTTACAGTTAGTCTGGGCCAAGTCTCGCGAGATCGGATGTGGCGTGAAAAAGTGTGACATCCTGCAGGGTCTGGGATGGCGCAACAGTTACGTAGTCGTGTGTGATTACTCTCCAAGGTAACCTCCAATACTTATTTTAACAATAAGTGCAGAAATGTTTTCAATATATTAATGTTGCATACCATTGAGTGTTGATAACAACATGGCTATAGTATTACCACTTCAAACAGTTTTTTTGTGTATTTAATATCATAAGATGATTCGAGTTAATAATGGATAAAGATAGAAATTACCATTTCGCAAATTGCATGAATTGTTACAGTATTTTCTGTTGTGCTGGTTTTGTATGAAATTCCATTCTTTCTATCTATTCTAAACTTTTTCACGAAGCTTATTGATGAAAATAAACACCAACAGTAATTGTTATACTGTATATGTATTACAGAGAAATTGAACTATTCTCTCACTACAAAAAAAAAAAAATGACCCACCACAAAAAGCTTTTACTGAATCGCTCTGAGTTCCTTTCAGCTATCAATTTGCTAGCTCTGGACAGAGAGAAATTCTATGCATGTGTGGCGTCATGACATATTCAAAGGGTCAAAGGTTATCAAAAGTTGATATCGCCCCCAATCCGGTTGTGCTGTATATTTGTTATTTGATATTGTCATCTAATGTTCATAAAGTGGACCTGTCGCTCTTTCCCATCAGTGGAAACATAGCCTACCAGAAACCCTACACCGCAGGCAAACCGTGTAGTCAGTGTCATGACGGCAACGACACGTGTTATGACAGCTTATGCGGTGAGTGTGATATCATTTTCTTAATCATAATTAATACAATCATTGTAAAAATAATTCAAAATAAGTTGGCGACTTTCTAACATAAGAAAACTGAATCATCAAATGTTTGACCAGTACACATATCTTCCATGGAGTAATTCTTGACCCGGTTGATCAAGTCACTCGACTAATCACGTAAACAATGTGTCATATGTTTTCCTGAAGAAAAAAACACTTGAGATGACCGCTCTAAAATCTTTCAATCGCAAGTGTTGAAGATCATTTGTCAAACATTATGAGTTGATTGATCAAAAACGATGTATACTAAGAGCTTTTAGAGCTTTATAATCTGACCTTACCATGCATCAGACTGGATTATCACGGACATGTTCTTAATAGTTCTTTGATATCAGTCTTCTGGTGCCGAGACGTCTGTGTCTCGGTTTGTCGACTCCCACTAATATCTAGTTGGTCTCCACTAACAAAGGACGTTTTCTCTGATAAGCTTTCCGTTCTGATAAGCTTATCTTGAAATTTCAAACGGGCGTATTTTCTGGGTGACAGGACGGATGTAGTAATTCACGTTAGACAATGCGACCGGGGATGCCAAACTTTACACTCACTAATGCTGTTTTTACCTCGACGGCAACCGAACTCTTTGCACTTTGGCTTGATTATTAGTATTGCTTTATAGAAAAATTTAAAAGAGACTTAGCTGAATGACATAGCTGACAGTCTAAGGTTTTTGGACAAATATAGGGGTAGAATTTTTGGCTGTTGTGCCGCTATAGAAGTAATTTGCTTGCGTTTGTAAATTTAAGCAATGTGTCGTTGTGGTTTTAGTGTCAATACTCAATGATGTTTGACTTTTTTTGGTTGAACCTTGTTTTTGAACTGTCCAACTTTAAGTTATGGATAGGACACCCAAGTCCGTTATAAAAATGATGTTCAAGCCACTTAGCATTCGCTATCATTCGCCAGTGATTGGCTTTGCTTTGTGTGTTTGTTTATCTTACCTTCATCAACGTATTGTTCAAATGCAAGTTTATTTCACCGCTGTGTAACAGGTAACCCCAACCGGCCACGGAAGGCAGAGGACGTTAAGACTGCCGTGGTGGCTTCAAGCATTCTAGATCTTGAGGCATTCAATGGAGGTAGTGTTCATTAAAACCACACTTACCATATAACATATGAACTAGCTTACTGGTAAAATCTCTAGTAAGGTCTATCTAATTCCATTGATGTACTAGACTGGTCCCGCAAAAAACAAATAGATGTATTGGTTAGGAAGAGTTTTCTCTATGTACGCCTTGATGGCATTTTCACTGTTGATGAATATGCGAAAAGATTTGGAGCGTCTTGCAGTATGTTCTAATTTTTAGTCATAATGGTTTGCGTATTCAAGACGCACAGGCATAAATTTGATTGTTGCAATAATTACAAAACCTTAACCTTACTTAGAATCAAACCATTCAGTAGTTACTTTATACCCTGACAATATTAATAAATTTCTTTCTGTGTTCCTTAAATCAGAACCATTAGTTATGGACCAGCCTGAGTTCGACAATAACAAACCTACTCCAGTAATAGAAGGTAAGGTACCATCTGTTTGTCTATCTGTTTGTTTATCTGTTTTTTTTTGCGTGTGTGTCTGTAGCAATTTGAGTATACAATAGAGTAGCAGGAAGTGAGGGGAAAATATACTGTAACTGCAATCTGACGGGTCCAATTTGAATGTCCATATGTAGCACCTTTGGGAAATTAGGTCAAAGGTCCCAGAATGTGTCAGGTTATTTCACTTCCTGGTCATAACTTCCTGCTATATATTTAATCTCTGTCACAGATTTCAAGGATGTGGTGTGTTCCAAGAAGACGAGAAGAAAGGTAACATCAAACTTAAAGTTTGACCTCACACAGCATTGCCAAAATATTTCTATTGTCTGAGCGGCATACTGGTATGACAACTGAGAGAAAATGATTTGTTAATTTTGATTATGCTTTTTTTTTTATATCCGTAAATATTTTCGTTAGGTTGGTAAGTAATAGCCTTGAGACATGTTCTTGCTACGCTACACGCTTCTCGATTCGAAACTATAATCACCATTGGTACCGTAATTTTGCTGTTACGCCATCATGCGGTAAGGGATAGAAGTGCACATTAACTTAACAGGCCATGAGAAAAGAAAATGAGGAGTTACAGAGAGAAAAGTCGGCCAAGTAAATTGTCTCTAAACTGTTTCACAATAACATAATGATTTTCCTTTTCGTTCGCACCTTAGACTTTTAACGAACAATCCTGCAACTTAATAAACATTCAGAGTAATCAGTTCTGTTTTGTTTTGTTTTGTTTGTTTGTTTGTTTTAACGTAATAAAATCAGCATAATTATCTTTTCTTCAGTTCTGCAAGAAGTGTAAATTGGCCAGAGGACGTCACGTGTGCAAACGCTGCCGACGCAGTGGGCGGGAAAACGGTCGGTCTTGTCGGCAATGCAGGCATTGTCAGAAGTGCAAACATTGCAGAAAACTCATGTAATGATGTCTGATATTTCCTACATATATATTTTCTATCATACGTATACCTGGGCCGGAATACTATTTAATATGAGTGTTCCGGAACGGTCTATATATATATGCTACACTGTCGTATTGCAGAATAATTCGAACGCGCTCCGTGTGCACCGATGTCGAAAACTCGAAAACCGGATTAGAATCTTCGAATCGAGACAACCAAATTTTCTCAACTTCTGACACATCTCATGTTGAAACGGTATTTTTTCCGTGGTGGGTATATGGCATTTATGAAATACAACACGGTGTATTTCGCATCACCATTGTAGCAGCCCGTAGCTCTCACTGAGTCTGGCCTATATTCCTACCTGCGTTCAGGCTAGTACCTCGGGTGATACGGAATACACCATGTTGTATTTTATGTGTCTTAAGTGCGTGTAGACACGTGGTTGTCAGGCAGTGTTTTCAAACCGTAGTCGTGTGTGTGTGGTGCCCTTAAGGCTAATGCCACATTTCCGAACCGGGGCCCGGCCGGACTGTTTGTGGAAACAAAAACAAAAAATAGAAATGTATACGATAGAATATACAAAGATAAGGCCCACGACTATTCTCTTTAGTAATACGCCTTGTGTAGTTTGGTGCATTTTGTATCATACTTTACGTTCCCAAAAGCTGCCCTACCGGGCCCCGGTTTGGAAATGTGACTTATACCTACCTACCTATAGGCCTAAACAACAAACGGAAACTGCTCCCTATGGTTGATTCTTTTATGCCATAGAGAAGACCACGGATTAGCTCAAAGAATATGCTACATGTCATACATTTGGCGACGGTGATAAGCAGCAAATGTTGCTTCATGACGGAAAATTAATTACATCTTTATGGTGTACGTGGCCGATAGTCTCATGTCCGTTTCGCTAGTCGGGTGAGGATAAGCGTCATAATGGTAATGTTTTACCATATTTTAGTGAAAACGCTGCCTGAACCCCTTGTCACAAGGCAATGTTGATGCGACCGTACGGATGACAATCTGGACATGTATAAAACCTAGCATCGAAGTTTTTATTATACTAACCTCATATTTCATACCACAGAAGTATTCAAGCAAAATGTAAGAAATGGTCCGGAGCATTTAATAAAAAATTGTAGTCCGTATATAGAGAGGGGGATTATACAGGGAAGATGACGATAAATACAGCTAAGATGACGATAGGGTAAAGAAATATCAACCCCTTATACAAGGAAAAAATGGACAATCTGCAAGCTACACGTAAAGGGTGTGGACATGGCCAATGTAACTAGGAACATGGAATACATATTGATACGCGAGGGAATAGATCTTACTACCAGAATGACGTCAAAATTATCTTAGAGTAGGACATGCGAGAAAACATAGGAACTATGAAATATATTCAAGCAATGACAGATCTAATATCTATATATTTCAGGATTCTATTATTTTACTAGATTTGTTTTGTATGTGTACTTAATATATAGATATATGTATAGAATACGACAAGTGCATGGATGGAATTATAGCTGTGTATATTGTTGCAAGAAAGGGGGAAACAGATACATGAAAAATGTTTTCCTTATTATTAAATTCTGGAAACCAACTTCGTAGACGTATTATGTTCTTCTTCTTCTTCTTCTTCTTCTTCTTCTTCTTCTTCTTCTTCTTCTTCTTTGTGTGTGTGTGTGTGTGTGTGTGTATGTGTGTATGTGTGTGTGATTTTGTGTGTGCGTTTGAAATACGTATACCCATCCACTTGATATATAGACACTGCTAAGTAACCAGCTTAGAATTGCAGCATTACTTACGACTTGAATCATAGCATTGAAAATGATTCATGACATAAAAGTTTGCTATAAAACACAACATAACACACAAAACGCTCTGTCAAAAGAAATCCATTTGAGTTTTTGTCACCCATCGGTTGCCGCCCAGTACAAAGGGGGTGAATTACGAGAAAATTGCTTTAGAATATTGAAGGAAGAAGGCGGAATGTGACAGAGAGTGCGGCGTACACGATTGACTCATTTGCCCTTGACGTAGAGCTGCTGAAATCCGGAATGATTCAGAACGCATTGCTCAGGCGGGCTGCAGAAACTTGTCTCCCACGTCGCAGCCAACACCTTTCAGTATTAAACACCGGTAGAATAATGTATAATCTAGCCGTCGTTTTTTGAGTAGGTGGAGGTAGCACACATTCTGCACGCCAATTCAGTATTATCGTCAAAGTTGGCTTCGTGTCTGATGGATCATTTACAGAGTAAAACTGTGAAAAGTATACCAATTTCACTAATTCAAAAGATTCACGCTAAAATAGGTAAATCTGGTACGCCTATGTCTACATTGAGTAAAATAACAAAGCCAAACTCCAGACTGGATGTGTGATATTAGTTATAGGTTTTCTTCCCCAAAATAGCTTTATTGTTTTTGGGAAAGGTGCACTCTCACCGGACGTGGGGCACGCTTGCGGCGTTCGTTCACTGCGTCACTACTTTGTTATTTTCTCCGATTTTTTTATAATTCAGATATACGTAAGAGTATGACATAGAAGACGACTGAATACACAACAAGTAAGAAAATTTCGTTCTTTATCTCTGAAATTCGTTGAGTATCTTCCGAACCCCGCTATGCCGCAAGCGTGCCCCACGTCCGGTGAGAGTGCACCTTAAGCTGCCTGTCAAGTTGGCCACAAAACAACACAATGATGCATTATCTTGGACAGGCAAAATAGAGGTACACACGTTATGTCAGTACCCTAGGGCTATAACGTAACGCACGCTGTGCACGGTAGAGAGTTTAACTAAGCTCGAGAGGATCACGGTGACGCCAGGAGTTAGTCTTTCTTTAATCAGGACTGTCTGTGTGTTGTGTGATTATCAATCAAAACAGTGACATTTTTTGGAAGTGGATAACCTCCACCAGGCCTTTTTTAGGATCACATGGTAAGTCGAACTGGCTTAGAGTCTCAGTACACAGTTTTTCGCCTATGGGGATGGTTAACGTGGTTTAAGACCCCAAAGTGAGGAGATTCGACGCCTAGAAAATCATAGCAGGGTGCAGAAACAAGTTACAAGAATTTAATGTGTTGAAGTGCATGGTACAACCTGCAAACTACAAAATACCTGAAAATGACCATATTGTTTTTTTTATAAAAGCCACTTTGATTTGATCCCCGGCGGAGGTCATGGAACTGCAGACGACGCACGGAAAGTAACAGTATCAAGGCGCAAAATCCCACCGTCCGAAGAAGCAACGTAATCCAGCTTATACAGTACCAACACCGATGTAATACTCTACCATTCACCACAGTTTCCAAATCGCTGTTGTGCACGGAAGAATAGCTACGGCGAGGCTCTACTTTATACCTGAACTATTTGGGGGAAGGGGGTCGCGAACAAATACTGTATTATGAGACAACCTGTCCCTGGTGCTGAACACCATCCATCCATACACACACAAACCTGTCCCTGGTGCTGAACACCATCCACACACACATAAACCTGTCCCTGGTGCTGAACACCATCCACACACACATAAACCTGTCCCTGGTGCTGAACACCATCCATACACACACACACAAACCTGTCCCTGGTGCTGAACACCATCCATCCACACACAAACCTGTCCCTGGTGCTGAACACCATCCACACACACACACACACACACACACACGCACACACACCTGTCCCTGGTACTGAACACCATCTACACACACAAACCTGGCCTTGGTGCTGAACCCGATGCACAAAGACCGGCTAAATCGGTGGACCCAGAATCCAGAACCAATTGGTCTCGGTTCAATATTCGCCATGTGTCGACGTTGTGCCCTTGAGAAAAGCACTTTGTACCACTTTCCCTGACGGCGAAGTGACGCCCACCACCTTTATTCTCTAAAATGTGCCTAAAACATCCACGGATTTGGTGCGCCAGTGAGTGAGTAGACATCTGCGTCTTGGCCGCTAAGAACCGTAATTTTTGTATGGATAGTAGAATTCTAAGTCTAAGTAGAATTTGGTGAAAATACAGGGTGAAAATTGGCCGTGGGTGTGAGCCAACCGTCGGAGTAACATTTCTCATATGAAAGCCCGTGGTGGCCAAACTCTACTGGCAACGTATCTCCTGTTCAGCTTAACCTTTTTATTTTCTAAGTAACTTGTCTAGTCGAGTCTCGGAAAATGATGGGCTTAAAAGCCGTTGAAGGAGATATGAAAAGTAGAAATTGACTATGGATATATTTAGGTGCGTCAATGTATTACAAAATGTTACATCTTAGAATATCTTAGAATACTAACTATGTAGGCAAGGTTGCTCTTACCAAACAGATTTACAAGAAGCATGTAACATAAGTCAGTTATACTGTCAAACACAACAAAAATATACCTCGATAAAAAGCTTTAGTCACAAATCTAGAAATCATTATTTTTGGGTCAGGTCAAGGAAAAAGAAGGGATAGAACATATTGTTCAGATTTTATTATTTTGAATTTACCCAAAGAAACGCATATGCATGAACAAAACTTAATGTTTCTTCATTCTTTTCTTTTTCGAGATGGATCTCCTTATGAAAATGAAGATAGTCTTTATTGTACATTCATGCCCTATCGGGCTAAATACAGGCATATAGAAAAAGGATGCAAGGGTCGTATTCAAGTTACATTACACATTGTGACATCGAGATGACTTCTAACACTAATCTAAACATGGATTCTAAAATAATCACATTTGTTCGGCTTCTTCTCGCCTCTAAGTGATGTTTAGAAATGTAGCTTGACACGTGTTTGTATAATATAGTATGATAAGAAATATGAATACAACGCGATGAATGCAAAACTAAACAGAGACGGTGGGCGTTATAAACTTCCTGGCACGTTTGCCCAATTGCTGACAACACGAATCCGCAAGATCACGTGTTAATAAAATCACGTGTCCGTAACTATCGGGAGTTTACGTTCTGAAGTGATTGATCATCGGTATTGATCCTGAAAAAGTGACAGTGGTTGTTGAAAATTTGAACCGTGTGTACTTTTGTGTTGTTAGAAAGTGTAGCTTTGCACTATATGATATGATATTAGCTTCCATGATAACGTAATGAATTATTCCATCCGGATCCCCAGTGGACGTGCACGACATTACCCCACGCCCCCAAATGTACCGACTTGACTTCCATGCCCCAAGCCATTACGAGCAGAGCGGTTTTACAAGGCATATGATCAATCCATAGACCCCAACGTTGCCCCTGAAAAAAAAAAAAACGTTTTCCGTTCCAGGAAAGGGCAAGATGTTAAGCTACGGGAAAACACTTCTGACACTGGCAAATTGTCAGGATGCAAGGTTTTCCACGTACTACCTTGAATAACATCCTACGGGAGCGTTGTACGGGAGGTCGGTTTTAGGATAAAGTTAGGTATCAGAGGTGTCAATACGTTATGAGCCAATGCAATAAATTGCACAGCTCAAAGTTATATAATAGGAAGTCTTTTGTCATTATCTGTCGTATTCTAAATCATTGTAGTCACTACTTTCCAGTCAACGTCCTTTTGAAAAACAGAGGGAAATGGTAAAATAATTGAAGATTGTGGTCAGAACCGTGTGTGTCGTCAAAGATTTCATGCCATGAAATCTTTGACGACACGGTCAAAATATTTGATAAATTTTCTTCGTATTTCATCTAGTCGATGTCTGGCTTTCAGCAGAGCAAGTTGACCCACACACCTCGGGTTGCGGCTCAATTGTCCATGTTTTCATTCTCTCTTTCCTAATGTTACTGGGTGTTGCTTGGAAAATGATGATCATTGATTTGAATTTTGGTTGACATTTGAAAAAGGCTCTATACGTTATAAGTACGGCCTAAAATTTGAAATATGCACCGTTTTTCTTAGTGAGGCCCATGGCTAGAAGGCCAGAACTGACTAATCACCCTTCACCAGAGGCTAATGCAGCCGCAGAAAGCCTGTCGACTCGCCGCCAGTGGAACTATCGGTCACTGCAAGCTTCAGTAAAGCTGAAGCTGATCAGGGTTTTACCGCAAGAGCTCAGAGAGATAGGCAAAAGACTATGTTGGTATCAAAGTTTTTGCTAGTGCACATTTATATGCAATGAGTCATACAGCACACATATATGTCAAACAAAATATTAACTATTTTTAAAATTTGACAAGCAGGCTACACAAAGTCACAAACAATACAAATTCATGACACGTGATTGAATGTCCACGGTTATTCACGCGGTACATAGGGTCACGTCTAAGGGTCAAAGTTGAGACAGCGGTAGGAAGTGGAGTTTAAAGTAGGTTGAATCAGCCATTGATCAGCCCTGCCTACTGACATATCAGGTCATGGGGTCAATGGAGGAGGCTACAAATTTACGGGGAGGCATTTTCTTTTGTTTGTCTGTCTGTGTTTTTGTAGTTGAACGGTTTCCATAAGCTGGTCAAGTTCCCCATACAGTGACAGAGGCACTGTACTGTTGACCAAATCTGTGCATAGTGCATACAAAAACTACGTACTAAAACAATATTAATATTTCACGGAATTGATATCTATTTGAATTTTACAGCGCATTCAAAAGTATCCTTACACATCAAAAGCAATTAAGGTTGTACAGAAATCAGATACAACTTTGCGTCTCAACAGCATATGATCTATGGCACCCATACCCGTGTCAATGATTCATGAAACCCATTCTCTTTGAACTTGCCACCTTCCTGTTATCTGCTTGGATGACCAGAGACAACTGATGGACCGCTGACTGATCGTTATTGGCGCGGGGTGACACAAACGTAATGAATTATCCATATTTCTCGAATCATGTACAACAAATTTTAAAAGTCGATGCTACAAACAGATTTGTATATATTTTTAGATGTCAGAACTCCCATAACGCAAAAAAAAGCAAATACATCAAGGACTGCTCTGCTATTAGAAAGAATACCGAAACTAATGACAATCCCACGTCCATTGCAATACCACATCAAAGAATTGTGTTAGCCCTTATTGGTATAGGTTGTTAAGCTTTATACTATACCTCTATTCTGTACTTTGTGTAATAGTTCTTGCCATACATTGTATCATGTACAATTGTCTTGCAATAGAGTTCTTCTACATGTTGTATGACTGACTGTCTCGGAGTTAACGGAAGCGTGCAGCGACCGTTATCTCCTGCGGTTAGACGATGATGTATCACCGTAGTGCAAGGGAGTCAGATAAAACGGGAGATATAAGTCCCATCTCAGACAGCATCAGTCATAAATACGTGCCCCGGTCCAGATAATGTACTGATCCTTCATTAATCGTATGAATGTGAGATAGCACGCTTAACGTAATGCTTAGATATATGGACACCGAAAGTTAGATTCGGTCATGTTGAATCGATTATAGAGATGACATCCGCGCTCGGTCCGAATTTCGTTGCTCACTCGCTAAACCCAGAAAAAAACAAAAACAGTAGGTTATTATTATAGTATGCAGTCATTTACTGCCAATGGTACAAAGCAGCTAATAATATAATTGTACAGATCTATGCCATAAACCGAAAAAATATATGATAAAGGTTACTAATGTAATCGTAGAGTGACAACGGTAATTTCAAAGAAAGCTAAAATCATAACGATGAAGGATTTATTGTGCATACGTTTTTAGTTTAGCTATTTGTTTGAGCTTAAGATTCTAATCACTTGATTTCATGATGTAGATAAGTTTTGGACAAGTTTTTTTTTACTTTTTATTCACACGCTCACATCGGTTTTGGGGTTACCAGAAAATATTGTCCATATAATCCAACCAACATGGCCTGACGTAAAAATCTTTCCATGATTTTTATTAGGCATAACATAATGTTTATCCTAAGTTATGAACAATGCCCAAGCCCAAAAATGTAGGGATCCTTCATACATTCTTTTCGGTATAATAGAATGTTTAACATGATTATGTTTAGATCATTCCACGGATTTTTTTTGACATGGCATAAAGCGTACCCAAAGCTGTATTCAAACTAGTATAGATTTGTTTAATACATTTTGTTTGGTATGATGTCGTATTTGGACTATGTTTTCATTTCTAAAGGATACCCAAAGTGTGGATTTAACATACTTTTTATTGATACCATGTTTAAGTCGAATGCCATATAGGTTTCAGACATACCAAGTTCGACATAAAGTAATAAAGCACACTCGTCCTTCTGAGTTTTCATAAGTGTGTCTGCTCGTCGTGAGACAAGATTTTGGCAATATTAAACTTGTCTGTGTGTCCGTTCCAATTCAGTTCCCATGTTGACAGGCATGATGGGTAGTCTATCTGTATCTTGAAGATAGCATCGAAACGCTACATACGCGTTGCTAGAATACTAAATCTAAACAATTCTAGCTCTTTCCTTCACCTTGAACTGCCGAACCAAATTGAAGGAAAGGATACAATAACTTGGATGGAAGATTTCAGCCTCTATGCACGATTGGGGTCATAAACATTGTCCAGGTCAAAGAGCCCGAAGAGGTGGTGTCCTGGATAGAATAAAAACGTGAATATAACATGGCCGTTTTATATAACATGGCCGTTTTATTTTCTATCCTTTTAAACGATACTAGATTTATAGTTTTTTTTTTGCCAACACCACGTGCATCACAAAGGTCATGCATCCCTTTCTATGAAATTAATCCTAACCCATTATTACTTTTTAAAAGTACTTTTTCCACACGGGTACATAGAGTATACCCACTTAAAGAGAGGGCTTGTAACACACAGAACGCCTACTGTACTCTAAGATAAACTACAGCGCTGGCAAAGCATTTCAACGCAAATAGCTATTCCGTGTTTAGCTTTAGGAAGTAACGATGGACTCTGGTACCCAAAATAGACTTTACGATTCAGAAAAGCTGCAGTATAAACCCTTAACTCCATCCCGCCAACGTATCTTCATGACTTGGGGATATCAGAGATTATGCCTTTACATAAATCACCTAGCTCCATGAAGTCTGAGGTCTTTTCGAAACTTGAGCGCCTGCGATTGGTTGATAGTAATAATGAGGTTAATCACTTTTACTGCGTAGAAGCATCAGGAACGCATCGGTGAGTCATAAAAAAAACCTTGGAAGGAATAAGTTCTTCTTTGAACTGGTTAGCCCTCCGTAAAAGGAGAGAAGGGATTTCTTCAGTATAATCTAACAGCAAACGTATAGAATCCTTAATGAGGACTAACGGTCACACGGCCGTGTGTGTTCTAAGACTGAAAGAGCAGTTTTAAGATGCTAATTTGGCAAGCTGGGTATTGGTTTGGCCATTTGATATATACTGTTTTGCCATCGGTTAATCTACTTGGAGATTAGATTTTGGAACTTTGGTGGGTTGATCGAATGATCACATTTTAAGTGTTGATTGGTGCGGGGGGCGTTAGCGAAATTTCTCATTTTTCTCCTTTGCAACTATGACTTACACTGACAAGATTTCTACAAAAAGACTAACTCTCTCCAGTAATGTAGTGTCCCGGGGTGAACTCTTAGGAAGAGATTGGTCTTAACTTCAGAGTAATTATTCTTGAATTTTTTATGACTTCAGTGTGGCCGTCGGAAATCCTTGCAGATCCGTCGCAAGTCCTTACTGTTACTGACAAGGTTTTTTTTCACCATTAGGCTAACCATCTACAGTAGTTAAGTGTCCCGGGATGAACTCTTATACATATAGATTGGTCTTAACCTCAGGATGATTATTCTTTGAATTTTTATGGGTTTGTCGCAAATCCTTGCTTGATTTATAGGCTGCGAAGTTTTATCAATAAATAATGTTAATTTTAAATTTGATTCTGATTCCCGATGTATGAATGTTATTTCAATGCGGAAGATATGATATTAGTCATAGATCACTGCAAGGTTTTTCCTCGATCGTTTCCGTTTAGATAACCTTTGAATAGAACGAATTGCTATCAGTTCAAACCCTTGACATGTTTGAAATCTTAGAAACAAACGACAGAGGGGCTGTATGCTGCAAAGCGAGCTATTTTGGTTCACCATCAATCGTAGCCTGTTTGCTCTTATTCAATGGCAGGCGTTATCAGAGAATTATTCGTGACGAGTACTTGGTCACTTAAATTCTACGTAGCACGTTACTTGCCATTCTTATTTCATCGTTGCTTTGACAAACTACATACAAACTAGTATCGCATCTCTTGAAATCGGTGAATTGTCTCGGTATTCACAGGCGCAGGTTTTGTCAGACCAACAAATATAATAAATACATTGTACACACTTATCACTGTATATACCATCGTTGACTCTTATTATTTACTTGTATGTGTATTTTGTTTCGGGGATACAACTTGCAGAGGTGGTATCACCTGTTTTGTCTGTCTCCCCACCATTTTTATATGGGAAGTGTAATAAACTAATAAACAAATAAACATTGAAACAATCCAATGAAACCCCTTGCAGTAACAATGTAGTCAATGTAACGTTACCGTCAGTCATTGTCATTCTTCCTGAATCACCCTCAAGTCGGTACTTCAATATTTACCGTTAAGCTTTTCCAGGATCCCCCCAAGAAGACCCTCACGTAGTAGACAGCTGGAGTGCATGAATAACTCCCTCGGCTCCTAGCACTTAAAATCAGAGATGTCGGGGGTATGCAGGGTTAAGTAGAGTAGTGCCAAGGTGCACTAACTATGAGTGCTATAATGGACTCGGTGTAGAACTCTCAATCCATCCAACATTTTAAACTTAATAAGTCAATTGACAGGGTCATAACTCCTGAGGGAAAAGCTATATAGTTTTCAACATGACGAGCTACACTTATGTATACTTTTAAGGTTTGAGATACAATGAAGTGCGTGACAAAAAGTAGATGTGAGAAAAATACGACTGTAACCTCTTGATTGCAGGGTGAATGTCTGAGTAACAACGCAGCCGGAATTCAAGATCCCAAATTCTTGGATTAGAGTATTTACTATGGTTATTCACGTCACGTTTAAAACTATCAGGATATTTGCTTCTCATTGTGCGAAGATTATGAAATGCAAATCACATTCATACGCGGCGGAAACGTTTTAACAAAAAGTTAACTATGTAAATCTATCACCCTTTTAGGCAAGTCTTATCAAAAAGCAGTAAAAAAGCACAGTTTTTTTCATCGCAATTTTCTGAAACGATGTCACAGTTATGCTAATTAGAACCACATGCGTTTCTATGATAAACACGTTCACCGTTCTGAGCGCGCATGTGCAGGATAAGGAACTGTGGGTAATATGTCAAAGGTGACGGCTTCTGAGTTGTACAGTTCTTGTATTTGTATTGTATTGATTTGCATAACTTTGTCTAAACACGATACAGTCATAAAAGTATAGGAACTTTTTACACTGACCTGCAAACAAGAAACTGTGGGTCTAAATTCAATATAACACTGAAATGTAATGGAGCATCACCAAAATCAGTTTATATAAATTGTATTGTTGATTTTAACTTGAAGATACATGTATTGTTTTATATGCTTTTCTGTATACATTGCCATATCAGAATATACGCTACAGTTAAGGAAATTGTGCATCTCTTTTATATTTGATAGATACTTTCTCACTATAGTTCATATTGCAAAGTCGTATGATATATATATTCTATGTGCTAGATATCTCATATCAAGTATCACCAAAAAATCAAAGAATTTTATCTGAAAGAATTATGATATTGTTAGGCAATAAATTATATAGCGCAGTACTAGTAGAACAGTGGAATTGTTCGAGATACAAAATGGTTTTCGATGTCACACTGTTTACCTTAGAGATTTTGTGTCGAACATTGCTTTTGTTTAGAAGTTTTAAGCTTATGTTTAATAAATATGGCGAGGAAAGCAAATTTACACATTGTCCGTATGAAATAGAACAATATATCATAATTATCATAACAATACGGTTAGACGGATATGACACATTCCCCCAGAAAAAAATTTAAAGTGAATTCTCAGCAATTATCTTTGAAAAAAACTGACATCATGTTAGACACCAAAAGATTTAGTTAGTGATTGTTACAAAACTGCTTAGAAAAATGCATCCCTCAAAACATGTTAAAACTATTTAACATTCCTGCAAACCTAAGTCCTCCCTAAATTCTTATATTTTCATGTATGATAGATAGTAAGCATACCATATTAAGAATGAATTTGTTAGTCTTGAAAGTACATCCTTCAAACGAACGTTCAAAGTAGAATAGCAGATCCTTAGTATTCGTACAAAAGCAATGCCCATGCTAAATCTATAGCAAAACTAAGTACATTATAGAAAGAAAAGTGATTTTGCTAGTGATATTTCCGAAGCTGCTTGCAAAATAGCAACGCTTTGATGAAAAAGGCATATATCAGCATGGCGATGATGACCACTGTACATAATGTCCTAGTCGTCTTGTCATAGTCCTCCGTCTGCAAATTGTGGTCCTTCTGCGATGCAGATGCCGTAAGGTTCTCCTCGAGGTTCTTGACCAGTCTCTCTGCATGATACAAGTTGTCTCCCGTCGAATTCCAAGAAATGAACATACCTCAGGTATGCGGACAAGTTGTTCAGGAGTCCCCTCTCCCTGTACAGTTGCTGTGAGTGTATTCAAGGTACGTCGGCAACTCACGCTCATCCAATAGAATCTCCTCACACTACAATTCCTTCAATGAATATTTGACGGTTGAGCTGCATGTGGCATTCGATCATGTTCAAATCTGCCCTGAACGCGCTGCATCGCTCCGAGCCACATATCTTATTACACGGGGACTAGCGAGGCGAGATTATTCAGACGAGCGGCCCGCAGAAATACTAATAGACGAGATCGACTACCGGCATCCCGAATCCTGAAGAGGTGGTACAAACTGTTGCTGCAGCTTGTGTGCATTTGCAGTCAATTACAGTTCGGGTCAAAGAAGAAATCAGGGTGCAAAAATGTACCTCGACGACTCGGCTGCCATTTCCTGTTGGTATGCGTAGTTCCAACGAATCCTGTAATGAAGCATGATTATACTTATCACCGTACACACATACAGCACATACACCAACCAAGACAACGAAGAAGACCAACCACAAACCTTCACAAATTCAATAACAACTCCACGTTTAATTCCTAGAAATGACGTCATCGCACATCAAATAAGATGAATGTAAACATACCGATGACTGGAACAGTTATGGTGCAGTCTGTACGTTCTCGTGTAACATGAACTTGCAATCACGTAATTAAAAAAAAAAGCTACAAAATGCATCCCAACAGAGAGAGATCACGCGAATGACACACGCAATATAACACTAGTGATATTAAATGTACTTATATAGAATAGAACACGTACAACTGAAGCAAAACAACGTTTTAAGCACCCTTTACAAATAGCAAAAAAATGACATGCTCTAACCACATATGCATGAACATGCACGCTAACTTGCATACTCAAGCAGGTAAAACTGCGCTTTCTGGCAAATTTATCTTTAAAATATCAAAACAACCAAGAGAATGAGTACTTACCAGCGTTTGCGTAGAAGGCGATGATGACAGACTAGCGCAGAATGGCACTTTGTTCGTCTCTCCGGGAGAAGTCAATCTGCCGTTAGCGATACACAGTCAGGCTCATTGAAGAATCCGAAGGCAAGCACCCCGCATTGACGCCTGGCAAGAAGAGTTCAACCCTCGCTCTATTCGTTACGATCCAGTGTAAAATGGCAAGAGAATACGGAACAGAATGTCACTCTGTACGTTCCTTCAGAAATTGCCAATCTGTTGTTAGCGATAAACACTCTCATTGAGGAATCCAATGACGAAGACCTTAGTTATATTGACGATTGCAGCTGGCAAAAGAGTTCAGCCTTCTATATCCTTATCTGTATATCCAGCGTAAAATGGCACGCGAATACGGAACAGAATGCCACTCTGTTCGTTCCCTCAGAAACTGTCAATCTGTTGTTGGCGATATGCAAAATTAGCCTCGTTGAAGAATCCAACGACGAAGACTTCACTTTGATTGACGACTGGCAAAAGAGTTCAACCCTCTCTCTATTTATGAAGACCTAGAGTGAAATGGCAAGAAAATATGACGCAGAATGCCATTCTGTACCTTCCTTCAGAAGCTGGCAATCTGTTGGTGGTGATACGCACAGTTAGCATCATCAAGAATCCAACGACGAAGTCCTTACTTACATTGATGCCTGGCAAAAGAGTTCAACCTTCTCGCTTTATCTGCAGATATCCAGCGTAAAATGGCAAGGGAATATTCCGCAAAGACCGCTGTATGCAGCAGCGATGCCGAAGAAGCATTGCCGTGTGATTTGGACCGCATTACGGACTCAACCAACTCTAAACCGCTAATCTCTCTCACTGTGACATTGAAGAAAATTTATGCACTTTGCCAATTGCCTTGATGCATCCGGTAGGCTTTTTGCGCGGCCGTACGGTATTACTGCAGGGCAGACATACACAGTTGCACTCCACACTCATCAAACGGGTAGACGCATGGAGGTTGGAGACACAGCAAGCCACGATGACGAGCTAACACTGAATAACCGTTTTTACGTTTCCTCATTGAAATCTCTATATCAGTACTCAGTAAACGTTTTGAGACGCGTTGTCCTGACCTGAATGCAACAGCCATGTACATTCAGTTAAACCTGAACAAGCCGCCATGATCCATTATCAGCACCCACTCTGGCAAACAAAATATGTAAAAATCTGTTTTACGCTATCGCTATATTATAGCGTATTTATTCTCTCAGTAAACGTTGCAAAATATAATATAATACTTAGAATTTAAAGGGCATGTTCAGCTTACATACTCTAGTTGAACAAGCCGTCAAAATGTATTAGCAGCACAATCAATTTTGGTTTATAAAATAATTATGGAAAATATGACTGCCTACGTATACCTCTTACGCTTTCGTAATACGCGTACACGTATTAAGCACTCTCAGTACATTTATGAATTACATGTTCTAGTCTGAATGCTGAGACCATGTACATCCTATAAACCTATTAAACAAGCGGTCAAAAGGCAGCAGTTACCATTTCTAGTAAACAGAAAAGGAAAACGAAATTGCTACCGCTATTTAGTAGTCTAGGAACATCTTGTGTTGTGGAATTCAATATCCTGTCATGAATGCTGAGGTCATGTACAGCTTATATATATACATGCACCTGTTAGACAACCTGTCAAAATATATAAGCAACACCCATGCATTTAATTACAGTATGAAATGTATGGTATGATGTGTAAAATATCTGTCTTCCTGTGACTTTAATTTGCAATGTAATCACTTACGTCGTTACCCGAATGTAATGGCCATGTACAGTCGTTAATTGTATAACGTTAGTTCACCTTTATCCGTAGGGTGACCTTTATCCGATGTCTTTAGAAACAGCGCATTCAGGGGTATCAAAATCTGCTGACAGTGGTTTCAAATTTGTAGCATTTTTCAAAAAATGTTCCGATTTGAAACTACCGTCCGTCGACTTCATATCCCTAAATACGTTTTTCTTACAAACAACGAATAAAGGTTACCCTCGGCCTCGGATAAAGGGGAACCAGCGTTATATGTAAAAAAAAAACACTTTCGC
Organism: Branchiostoma floridae; assembly: GCF_000003815.2. Classification (NCBI taxonomy): domain Eukaryota; kingdom Metazoa; phylum Chordata; class Leptocardii; order Amphioxiformes; family Branchiostomatidae; genus Branchiostoma; species Branchiostoma floridae. The sequence goes on from NC_049982.1 coordinate 24,830,563, forward strand.
AAGGTAATACTATCAGTGATCAGTATGCGTTGTAAGACACTATCCGTCCTGACCTGAACGTCGGGGTCACGTAAGAAGCTCAAACCTGTTGAGCACGTCCTGCGTAGGCGAAATCTCCAAGTGATAAATACATCGAGTCAGTTCACATCTGCGGGGCAACCACAAGAGTTCAAATGAATCATCTCTCGTGTCTCTCCCATACTATCAACAGCGTTCTTACACATTTGTTTAAGACAGATATGACTCTCTTAGGTCATGCTGATTCAAAATTTATGCAATCGGGCAAGAAAAGTTGGTAAAAAAAGGTGCCTTCATTTTTTAAAAACTTAAGTCAGGAAGATTGAACAAATGAATAGTTATGAGTACTCAGCAGAGTATGGTACACCAAGCAATAAACTCTTCATTTTTATCCGTTTGCATGTCTGTATGTGTGTGTGTGTGTGCCTGTGTGTGTGTTTCTGTGTGTGTGTCTGTGTGTGTGTGTGTATGTATGTGTGTATGTGTGAGTGTGTATGTCTGTGTGTGTGTGTGTGTGTGTGTGTGTATGTGTGTGTGTGTATGTGTCTGTGTCTGTGTGTGTGTATATGTGTATGTCTGTCTGTCTGTCTGTCTGTGTGTATGTCTGTGTGTATATGTGTGAGTGTATGTGTGTGTGTGTGTGTGAGTGTGTATTTTTTGTCTTCTAAGTCATACTTCCACGTATTACGCAAAATCGAAATGATAAAGAGATCGTCGAAAATAACACAACAGTGCCGCAGTGAACGAACCCCGCAGTGCCACATCGATGCCCCAAGCGCAGTGAGATACCACCGTTATTTACTCATACATGCCTCAGTTTTACGAATGACGGATGACGTCCGTTATTTCCAGTGATATTCATCACAACCATCGCTCAACAGCAGATACTAAGGTACTTGACTTATCCCGGTGCCGCATTTCCTGCCCCTGACGTCACCGTCACTCGTAAGAAGCCTCCCCAAAGCACGTCGTGTCATCAATCAAACTACAGACTAGATAAAGATGAAAGAAGCAGCAACCCAACAGCATTGCAGTTTGTTATTAGTGGTTAATTAGACTCCCCGTGTATCCCTCGTTTGAGTAACGGTATCGCATTATTTTGCAATTACAACAAGTAAGTTTTGGGAGTATATTACATAAAAGTACACGCAATTGACGCACAATTTTAATTGGTAGAATCAAAGACGTCCTCGGTATAATGGATGATGATATTAATAAAAGAATATTTCCCGCTGCTGTGAATCAAGGCCACTGATTAGGGTGCAAATTGAATACACTTCCTAATATAACATTAGAATATGATCTAGTTGACCCGAAATTTGTCAGTCTTTTTTGTACGTACGAAGATTACTTGTTACATGACTACGACCAAAACAGCATTTATTTTCTCCGTTTGTTACTAAAACAAACATCAGAATTGAGACCATGACAAGCTCAACTACAAAGGTGCACTCTCACTGCACTTGCGTCAAGCTTGCGTCACTGTAGGGTTCGAAAGATACTCAACGAATTTTAGAGATAAAGTACGATTTTTGTTTTTACTCTTTGTGAGTTTTGTCGTCTTCTAAGTCATACTTTTACGTCATACGCAATATCAAAATAATTTAAACAAATCGGAGAAAATAACAAAACAGTGACGCAGTGAACGAACCACGCAGTGTTAAGAGTGAGGTCTGAATTAACCTAATGAAGAAGCAGGGGTTACGAAGGTTGCTCGACAAATTCTCTTGTGTGCTCGAGGCGTGGCTCTGCTAAAGCACGGACCCTCCATTCAACACATCCTATCCTAGGGACGTTCCTATTAGTAACCAAACCTCGGTGCTCATTTTTATTTAAATGAGGTGAGAAATGACACAACATCATTAAATAAATAAATAAAAAAATCATTGCAACGTCAGAGGATTCACACAAGAGCTACTCGCTCGGAACCTGACGCCATACGACGCAAACACTATTATATATGAACGGCATGATGGGGAAAATTGGCAGATAGCTGACATTTCAACTTAACGGTCCATTGCATAGAGCTTCCATACTGCTCGTGGTATACACAACATGTGAATTCTACGTTCGTTCCCTTTGCTCACTCGGTGATTTATTCGGTGATTATTTTGAACTGACCACTAGGCGTTATGCCACCGTACAAACGTAAAGCGGGTCATTAACCCTTCTTTCTTATTAGATTTTGTTACTTTTGCAACACTTTGAGCCAATCATTGTCTCCAAGCCTTGGCCTACCACCCTATTGCTACAGCAGTGGATGGTATGTCATTGACCGTTACTTGTACTACAATATAACTACTGTTCCTCGCAAGGCTTGTAATACAAACATTCATGATCATGAGTTGGGTCTACCATTGGCTCTATCCTATCGGAGATCTGGAAAAGCATAAGACTTAACAGCAAATAATGGTGAACATACAAGCAACCAAGGGGATCAAAGAGGCGAAGTGATAATGCATGTCAATGATCTTCTTCAGACTAACTGCGCAGTCACTTAGAAAATGATGTGGAATCGGCGAGGTGTACCATTACGGAAACCAATGTAAATAACCCATTCAACCGTTCGTAACGTCTACCTCTACATGATGAAACGCTTTTCGGCAGCTCCTTTTCAATTTCAACTGCAGTGAACTACTAGCTCCACACAGAATACCAGATAAACCTACTCTATCTAAATGGCTTTACAGATATGCCTGGGTAGTACGCTGACGTTATAGTTATGATTTTGATATCTGTATCAAATCCGCTTCTTTCATAAACGTACCACAAAATAGAGCCGTGGATCTATGAAAGGAAATCTGTTTAGTTCCAGCCGCTTTCTTCGAGTGATAACTTAATAATAAAGGCTTGTTGTTTCTCTCTTCTTCGCCAAGGTTACTCCATGGATTCCCTTCACGTTTTCGCGTTCCTTGCCCCTCTTTTCTTGTATACTGCCTTTGGTGATGCGACCGTCAAACGGAAGCGAAGCGGGTGGTATTATAGTTTGGACTCGTATCAGTTCGAAGTTCTTGTATCGTCTCCTGCATGCACATAATTCTCACAGCGGCTTGCCTAAGTTCCGTCTTGTATACTTCTGTTCCCTTTTCACACCATTTACATATAACGGCATAGCACTCTCCGTCACTTTTACTAGTACGGTCTTCTCTGCTGTAATGTTTAACATTAACTCTAATATCATTTGAATTGCAACAGGGACAACGCAATATGGACATTAGGCAGCTTATAATTAACGTTGGTTCTCTTTTTTAAATTGTATTTTCACATCGACTATGATTGACATGTGAGTAGTCAGAAATGTCAGTATTACGTCTCAATATAATATACCCGTCATAGCTTCTTACAACTGTGTGGATTTCAGATATATATATATCTGTATCTGCATTTGAGTACCAACTTAATGTTATCAGCCATATTCCTCAATATGGGTAATATGGATTTAAAGAGGTATTCTATAGTACAGACAACGTGTTTTATAAAGTGTGTAAAAAGCCTGAGTGCTTTCAGAAACAGATGATGCTAGTTCACATATATCTACGGGGTAACCTAAATCCGTTGTATCAAAATACATGATATTAAAGCATCTGGATTTGACAGACGTCGGATAAAGGTGACCCAGGTGACAGTTTAGAGAAGAGTCCCCCTGCAGTCAGTCCCGTGGCAGTCTGGGAAGGGGAATGTCTCCGGAATGATGTGCACCTCGGTGGTGAACTCAAGAGCAGTTCCATGGGGAGCCGGGAATGTGGCCTGAGGAAACAATGGTACAAGTTCCCGGTAAAGTGGTATCTCACTGCACTTTTGGGGCACCGGTGCGGCACTGCGGGGTTTGAAAGATACGCAATGAATTTCAGAGATAAAGAATGAAGTTTCTTACCTTTTGTGTATTTTTGTCTCCTTTGAATAAGTCATACTTTTACGTATTACGCATTTTATCTAAATTATAAAAAACAACGAGTAAATAACAAAACAGTGACGCAGTGAATGAACCCCGCAGTGACGCAAGTGCAGTGAGAGTGCATTTACATGAATGATATGAAAATCGTGCGCATTTGCATGCAACACTATGTGAAAGACACGAATATTCAATATGAGCACACACTGTCTTTTCATGTAAACTTTCAAAGAAAACTTTAATGTTACAGCGGGATAATTTTGTATGTTTGCTCAAGCAGTCAGAACTCACCTCGTTTGCGTGCACACTCGCGAGATTTCGACTGGGCGAGATTCTACGTGACCTTTAACTGGAATAGTGCCAACTGAAATCCACATTTCACCCACCTGTATAAAGAACGCCAGCCACCCCACAGCGGGAATATCAAACTCTGCAACGTACGTTCCATTACCCTGTTGAAGAAATTCCAAACATGTATAAAGAAAATAGCTAAAGCTTGTACGTACATTTGCAAACATCGATCTCATGTTGTTAAAACAATTAGGGCACTAGTACTGTTTTCTAAGGAAATCCCATCAACATTTTTGCAGCAATACTGTGTATTTATTTTTTGTTCGGAGAAACCACATTCAAAGCTGAAAATTGGATTTGTGAACAACGTAGGGTGGGAGGAGGGTGGGGGGCTAGGGTTTAACTGAGAGAAGTTAATCGACATTTTTGCAGAGTGGCATTTTAAGATTAGGGAACATCATAGCAAACATAAACTGAATAGTGTACAAATGTATTTGTGAACAACGTGAGGTCAAGAAATCGGGAGACAATGCAATATCGTGACTTTCTAGGGAACCTCGTGATGAAAATTTACCATATCCTGTACGTCCTCAGGCAGCCAGATGACGGGATGAGGCTGTGGTTCCGTCTGTCCTGGCGGCTGATTCACGAGACGAAAGTCACGTCTGCATTGGGAGAAAAAATATTCTTTTTCTTGTTTGCTAAGAAATTAAACACGGCCATCAGATTGCTGACTTTCCACGACGACCGCCCTTTTCATCATTTACTAGGGACGGGCCAGAATTTGAGTTGCGTAGTTGACTGCAACGAGTTTGAATATTGACAATTTAAAAAAAAAATTCCGCTGCAGATTTTAATCATTTCGAGTTTTCTATACTGAATCATCGTGCGCTTTTATTCTCAGAGGGAGTATAGAAGCAAGTGCCCCTATGGATAGAAACATGTGTATTTGCAAAATCTGTCCAAAAAATGTGACCTTAACCATGTTCTGACATGTAGTTGACCTCTAATTAGAAGTTCGGGGCATATTCTCGTTATAACATTGGAGTTCATCTCAGTTGCCACTTTATGGACCAAAACAAACCTGACGAATCCAGCTATGCAGTGGGGGTAAATAGTTCTTGCATGGTTCAACGATGTATTAAGCATAGGAAAGTTGGAAGGTAATCCCTCACCTATCTGTAACAGAAATAGATTAAACTTCTTACCTTTTACCGTCAAGTGTGCGAGCGTGGAAAGACCGAATGGTCATGGGTTTGATATCAGTATGTAGCATTATTCTTCCACTTTTTGTACCCTGAAAAGAATGAACAAAAAGAATAACTCATTATGAAATACAGGACAATATCCCAATATAGTACATGCGCTTGACCCTTACTCTTGAAATACATTGGTATCATCATCGTATTGGAAAATAAAGGGACACAACATGAGGCCTTAACCGAAAATATAACCTTCTCGGCGAAGGTAGAAAACACGAGTAGCTCTAGCTTCCTTACATTCTTTGTACTACGTAGTCATTTCACAATGAAGGCAACTCTTAGTGGCTGAACTTTTCTATTCACTCGCATGTATCTTTTTGTGCTTTCCATAGGTTTTCATCCATATGATAAAATCAACATTACCTAAGGTCAGATAAAAGTAATGTTGATTAGAATATAAGATTAGACATTCAGACAATAACTGGATATGATTTCGGAAACGTGAAAATTATCTTTACATCTTTTGCATTCATAGTTAGGATATAAAAAGCAGTTCCTTCCAGACATATTCAGTGTTGTTTATTTATTTATCTTATTTATTTCTGTCATCTTTATCCAGGGTTGTCCAACACATACAGTGCTATTGCACTGCTTTGCAGTGGAGCCCTGTTGCTGGTCAAAGATATTGTGGATGAAAAGTCTGACCGTGTTCAAAACCATGTTCAGTTGCTTGAATGAATAACTGCTTTTTGGAGTATACTACTGACCGTTTCTCTCGTCCATGTCATCTTTGGTCGCGGCGAGTCCTGTGAAAATCATTAGTTCAAATTGAATCAACTTTATTTTTTATCACATAGAATAAATACAACAACTTGCCGAATAATACAGAACACGATAAGTTTTGAAATATATCACAGGTAGGTACAAGATTGAAACAATACCTCCACGACACTGAGGAAAAATGCTCCCAAACTAAAGAACAGGCTGATTTCATGACCGTCAATAGAGTGTTCAGCATTCGGTATCCATCTGTAGAGGGTTGATAATAACACATGCTCAAATCTGAACCAATATTGAGTTTTAAAGACGACCAGAAAGGATCTTATACTGTTACATCTGCAAATGAGATTGAGTGTTATTTTCTTGATATTTCTTCTTGACAGCCGTGTGTATTAATTTGCACCAGGATCATGAATGTAAATGTAAGATATGAATATTACACACAGTTTCAATCTGAACTTATAACATATAATCGTTTGAAATTAATATTCGTCACTGCAATTACGCAGCCATGGTACTTATGACAAAAGCGTAGCATAGTTTCTATTAACCGCATGGTTTATATGTAACTATAGATCACATTTATCCATGCACGGGGTAACCTATATCCATTGTTAAAACGAATTATGTACGAATATGAAGTCGAAATTTTCAAACGTTTGCAGTTACAAAATATTTTGTGACTACAATTTGTATTGCAATTTGAAATCAGCATCCGTTGACTATACATATAACCCTTAATACTCTGCTTTAATAACATTGATCACACAACGGATAAATAAAGTTAAGATATCGTTTTGTAAAGATGAAGGTTCAAAAGATGTGTTCTTTGCTATACCTTCTATATTTCTCTCCTTCTAACTGGTCCCAGTAGTAGTAGGAATCATCCGGCATGAAGAACTCGTCACCTCCCGTTCCAATGATGTACTTAGGCATTGTCAGACGATCCTTGTATGCTGTTACATGACCATAAAAAATGTTAGCTTTTGTGATATAAAGCAAAACTCTTTTCTTCCAACACAAAGGTATACAAGAATCAAATTTTCAACAACCACTGTCGCCTTCTTCAGAATCAATACTGATGACCAACTTCAGAACTTAGACTCACCAGAGTTACAGACAAGTGACCTTGTTAATGTGATTTTGAGGATATGTGACGTCAGCAATTGGTCAAACGAGCCAGGAAGTTTGTAACGCCCACCGTCTCTGTTCAGTGATTGCTGGAGTGCCCTTGTGTTGTATTGACCACTGTTTTGCTTGCTTGAATCCGTCTATACTTTAGTGGTATTTACCAAAGTGTTGTGTTTCTCTTAGATAAAATAATATAAGGGGCAATAAAACTTTATGACGTCATCAATATGGCCCGAAAAGTCATATCTAGAATTCTTTTGTACCAAGCTATCAATATGAGCTATAACTCCATTCTTTCCTCATCTATTACTGAAAAAATAAACGAGGACGAAATATCCCAGTGAAGAAACTTTAAGATGTGGCCTCGATATGTCATCTCAAGAATCTTCTTGAAGTAGTTTATCTGATAATCTGTTATGAATATTTGTCGTGAGTGAAGCCTTACCGAGTGGGTCGACGATAGCTGCTAGTTTTTCGAGATTTGGATCATCCAGTCGGCTGGTGATGTTCTCGGCATAGTAGTCATCAAAGGCAAACGTCCAGCCTCCTAGCGCTCGGTAAAAGTGGTGCAGATTCTGTTCGTGATATAAAAATATAAACTGCCTCAATTATGTCGTCTGCTTTTTCTGCCGTGGCCGACACGTACAATGAGTTCCATTATGTTATGTTATAACCTAAGTCATTGCCTGTGCTATATATATATATAGAGAGAGAGCCTTATTTTGCCTGTTCAAAATAGGCTCAACACACCTCACAAAAATAGGTGTGTTGAGTCGGTAAACAAGTTTGTTGCTCGTCATTGCATGTGTTGGCCACGGTAGTCTTTTTGTACATAATTTCGACAATGTATAGGCATTTTTTAGTCTTAAGCAGTCATTATGTTGCACAATTTACTCGATCGATCAAGAAGAAAATAGAGACGGAAAAAAACTTCTCCGGTGGAACGTAGCTATAGAAGAAGAAGAACTTTGTTGCGCGAAAATTGTAACAGGCACAATGGATGGCAATCTGTTGTATACAGGCAAGAACAAATAGCTAATGAGTACTTCTCTTAAAACCTACCGCCTTCATGTTCAAAAGGTCCATGACAATAGGGGCTATAGCAAACACCCTCTTGTCTACCGCACCAGTGGTCCACGTGGTCCAACCGCGCTATACGGAAACATCAATGTAATTTTCAATACACCTCTTTAGGTTACAGTATGGGTCTTATTAACATAACAGGAAAATATTAAAATGCAAGACATATTTCAAGGAAGGTAAATTACAGATGTATTGATTAAGCAATGATAACATCACATACCTTTGACTCCCCTGCTACCATGAACTTCTCCGGCTGATTCCCCGTCATTCTGTTTACGAAGTCTTGCACTGTGTCCATCGCCCGGACAGCTGCCTATAAGAAGGATGTTTAACATAATTGATACTGCACCAGCTATGCTATCAGGAGCAATTCCAGTACTAACCGCTAGGAGGGGCGAATCTATGTCACTTCTTTCCGAGCACAAGCACTATTGACACACAAACATCGTGACAGTAGCATGTATAGAACACGATGTATCAAAACCTGACATTTCGATGCAGTACCCAAGGAAGACGCTGGAGGTCCGAATGTGATAATCTATTTTGTTCACAGACACGCAGAAACACGCACACACACACACACACACACACACACACACACACACACACACACACACGAACAAACACACACACACACACACGAACAAACACACACAAACGCTGCTGAAGATCTAGATCTGACCTCCATGACATTTCATTCCAAGGTTCATGATGACTCAAGCAAGGGAATCTGTCTTGGGATTGGGATTGACTATGGGAATCTGTCACACCACATTCTCCTACGCAGAGACTTCTTGCAAGAGGCGGTTTACTGGCGCCTTTGGATGTCTCTGCGTAGGAGAATGTCACATCACAGAATACTCTGACTATTTTCTTGAGCTTAGCCTCTTCGAGGTTGCAGTCTTCGGAACAGGTCCGTTTTTTGGTCGCGATTTTCAACGTTGGCTATGTTTTCTTGTGCCGGGAAACTCCCTTTCACAGCAAACTCCCTTCCTCGACAGACTCCCTTTCCCGGCACAAGAGAACACAGCCACCGTTGAAAATCGGGAAACAACCCCCCCCCCCCCCCAAAAAAAAACAACAACCCCGTTCCGAAGACTGCAGCGGAGGCTAACTTCAGCTGGCATAAAAAGACATGTTAACTGTGTTACCTTTGTCATCGGGTTCCTGAGCAGCCAGTCTGGCTGGTCCGGGTAGTCCAGGAAGTGTCTCCACGTGTACGCGATGATAGCGTCTTCAACTCGGCTCTTTTGTAGTGAATCATTCTGAAACGTGAAGAAAACGGGCAGTTGAAGAAAGTAACTTATATGTATGACAAGATAGGCTAGATTTTCAAAATAGGCAACAAAAACTTTGTATAGCTGGATTGAAGCGACAAAACATTGTGTCACATGCAACATGTATTTCATTTCTGTATTCAAAAGGTGCACAGAATGACACTAGTAAAACAAACTGGTATCACTTATTACCAAGTTGACAACTGCAGTTAAGGCTACCACAGGTGTTACTTTCACTTTTACAACTACGGTAATGGCTACATGTATCTGATTAGTGTTACTTTCTACTAATTTAGTCAAGGGCAAGACTATATAACACGGTATATTTAAATTTTGGTATTTTTTCGTCATGGTTGCCATCTCCAAAGGGGAACAATTTAAATTTATTTAATTTTCTTCAAAAATCAGGCCAAAACTAACGAGCTCACTGCTATCATTCATAGCATTTACTTGCTTGTGGTCCAGCAGTCTGTGTTCCGAAGCATGTCTTGCCTTCTTCAATGATTAATCAATAAGAAAACATTTGAAGACGTAGTGTACATTGTACCTACTATTCATTGTTTTCACTGATATTCAGGACATTACCTTAAACACGATGGGCTGGTTCGGTACCTGTTTCAAGTCCGCGCTGACACTAGGTAAAAAGAGTATCGGTGAATTCTCTTCGTGTTTTATTTATTATCCCGTTTGTTTCATTGCTTAATTGTACGTTAATATTCAAATACCGTGAGATGCCATATAGATTTGCTCAACATTTTACTAATTCATATTTCTTTTGCGAAAAATGATACGGACTTCATATTAGAGATTTATGTAGTTTGACAAAGGAAGGCAAATAAATTGCAGAAGAAATTTATAATCAATGAATCGTTTTATAGTTCCCTTATTACTTGGAGGGAGATACCCTAAATGTTGTTTTTCTACTCGCAGTTAAAATACCTTCCTGTTGACAACGCAACCATTCTGGTCGGGGCGATGAAGTTGTCGTCATAACCGGGAAGTCTAAAGGACAGAAAATATGAAGCTTTATCCATGGGGTAACTTATATTCAAGAATAAAGTATGAAGTGATAACAAGTCGACCGACGGTGGTACAAATTGTAATTCCAAAATATTGAAGTTGAAACAACAGATAACTCTAGATATCCCGTTTTTAGAGAAAATGGATATAGGTTACCCCGTGGATAAAGGTGAACTAGCGATAAATACATCATGGCAATCCTCTGTGTGTTTGCGCTGTTTCATTCGATAGTTGTTCGATCGAACAAAGTAATTGCTTGCTCATGTTTTTACAGGTCACAAGTTGAGGTATACAGATTGCAGGTTTGTTATGTGTTTATTTGTTTTCACTTAATAAAACAATAACGTTGAATATTAATTCCTAACAGTGGAATTATAAATGAGGCATAACACTGCAATGAAGGCCTGAAGCTCATGCTTATGTAAAACATACATCAAATCAAATGAAACGAAACAAAATATATCATATCAAGTGAAACAGAAAGAGATGACAATGCCCATACCTATCCGTATTATCACCGTACTCTAGAAACAACAATGCGGCCTCAGGGTGGGTGATGTTGTCTGGGATAGTGACGGTCAGGTAGTGCCACCAGATGGAACGGTCAACTTCATCTTCTGGAAGTACGTAATAGCCATGAGAGTGCAAAACAATACATCAGCAATGCCATAATTTATATGTACACCTAGATTTCCTGCCTGAAAATCAACCGCTGGAATAATTAGCTGTTTTTGATTTGTCTGTGTCCGTGTGTGTCTGTGCTTCTGGGTATAAGTGGTCAGCATAACTTTAGAAGTGAGATGGCGTCGCGTAATCGGCAGCGCTTTCATGTTTCTGACCTAGGGCAAAGTTACAATGAAACCCATCACCTTGGAGTTGCCAGTAGGGTCACACCTTTTTAAAAATGACCATCAGGTCTTGTTACGTGGTGACCATTAGATAAAAAAACACATCTTGATGGGTTGTAATATTTGGTATGTAAATGTAGATAGGGGTTGGGGTCGATTTCTGCCCCCTTAGTGTGTGACCTTAGTTTGTAAAATATTTTATCAATAATGACATTTGTTTGTTTCTTTTATGTGCAGTAAAATTGTAAGGCCAACTTTGGCTAGACAATGTTCTTTTTCGAGCAGATGAAGCTCTCTTCCGCCGGGGTAAACTTTCGCGCCCGGTAGGAGTTTTACACGGTAGGGGTTTTACGAGATCTATGTATGAAATACTGTAGACACTGTACAGAATGGAACGCAGTAAATGTGTTATCGCGCTTGGGGCACTGCGGGGTTCAAAAGATTCAATACTCAAAGAATTTCAGCGATAAAGAACGAATTTTCTTACGTGTTGTGTTTTTTGTCTTCTTAGTCATACTTTTGATTATTACGCAATATCTAAATGGTTTTTAAAAAATCGGCGAAAATAACACAACAGTGCTGCAGTTGAAGTAAAACTTGAGCGAACCCCGCAGTGCCACACCGGTGCCCCAAGTCGGGCAAGTGCAGTGAGATACCGCCTTTACGAACCCAACTCCGTTAAGAAAAGATCGACCGGCGTGTGCTGATGAACTGGGCCGGTGGGCTACACTTGTATCACCGTAGAGATAGTGACTAGCTCCCGATGGCATGGTTACCAGAGTTAGTGTTGTCTCACCTGTGAGCCATTGTTGTGAGGTCATGTTGAGGAGGTACATGGTGTAACCGGGACCCTTCAGACGCCATTCCAACACCTCGTGGTAGGAGTAGTGAGGGTCCGGCTTGTGGACGTAGTCGTCCAGCGGGGTGGTCAGTACACCTGGCGGAAAACTGACCACTACACACAGCAGGACAGAAAGGATCACAACTGATGAAACTCTCTCCGCACACATGGCCATGCCTGTAGACTGTCCCGCGGAAGTTTGCCAGAGAAAAGCGGTCTACCTAAATACCAAAATGCACCGGAATACACCGGAATACACCAGAATAATGTTTACTAGATAGACGTTTATCTCTCCTGTTGTGTCCTCACACCCCGCTAAACAAATGTTGTAATCAGCAATGATAAAAAAAAATGCCCGCCGGGTTGGATTGTCATCGCCAGTCTCCATCGGTTAAGTTTTACGTGATTTCTTCTTCCCGGGTCTTCCCATGTTAACTCATCAATTTACAGCGAGGCTGAAATAAATATGGCACAATTTCTTATTATACCTATGATTAATTAAGCACTACGTACTTTTACTTACATATTTAGACCAAATAAAGGCCGCATTCTTAATATCTTCACATTTTAAACATCGAAATACACCAGAATGACATTTACACGTCGAAGACATACTGTATTTTGGTAGTTGTCACCCCTCAGTCACACGTGTGTTTCGGCATTTAGACGGACCCGTGTAAAGGCATGGACTTTGCTTCTTGTTATCTCGGGACCAAAAGGTCCGTTATAAAACACTTACCTCTGACCTGCTTTTCCAAACAATGGCCAGAGTGCGTAACTAGAGCACCACGACCATACATCTTCGCCAAAGGATGTTCATGTAATGTTTGTATTTTGAAAAGTAGGATAATGGTTTGGATTGTGGTTGTGGCGGTTGCAGGTAGAGACATAGCTGCGTCATGCTGATATAAGTAATATGTACATAACCTCCATAACGGGCTCTCTATAAGGCCTTTTTTGGCTCATAATACACTTTTGCTGGCCATTTCTTTTTGTACTGGGTCACAGGGCTGGCAGTCAGATAAGGCCAGCAAAAGTGTATTATAAGCCAAAAAAGGCCCTAGAGAGCCTGCTATGGAGTCTAACATTTACATGTGTGTGAGTGATTTGACGCGTAGAATGAGAAGTCCAAAGTTCGCACGTTTACTCAAGCTCCCTCGCTGCGCTCTCACTGCGACCTACAACGGATGTGTGTATTCTTCGCTTTCAAGCTGGATGTATCATAGAGAATGTAAAAGTGTGACTGAAGTGACCAAAAAAAAACGCAAAACGTAAAAAGATTCGTTTGTTTTCTCTACAATTCGTTGAGCGACCTGTCAAATTTTAGGTCGCAGAGAGTGGAAAGGGGGTATTATACCCCCTTTCCACTAGGACGGCACTCTCGCGGCGCTCTCTCTGCGACCTCCAATTGGGAAGAGCGCGGTGAGAGCGCGGTGGGATCGCCAAGGTCGCCATGGGAGCGCGCAGAGAGCGCGGTGGGAGCGCCATGGTCGCCATCACCTCCGCGACTGTTTTGAACCTGCTCAAAACAGTCGCCGTGAGAGCGCCGTGGACGGCGATCCACCGATGAGCGCAGAGAGAGCGCCAAGAGAGCGCGCAGCGAGCGCCGTGAGCGCCAACAGAGCGCACAGCGAGCGCGGTGAGCGCAATAGGTCTCAACAGTGGTTTATGATACCAATTAAGCTAGGACGGTGCTCTCACGGCGCTCTCACCGCGCTCTCTCTGCGCTCTCAACTGCGGTTTGTGAAGAAGTATATTTGACATATAGACAGAACCCGGAGAAATGTCCAAAATGTACCGGTAATGAACAATTACACAAACTGAGATGGAATAAGCAAGGTTTAAAAACAAAGGTTTATCAATTCTCAACTAATTTTTGAATTTCAACATGATGACATTAGGTTTTCTTGTTCTCCATCTGTACATTTAGATTATTATAGTCCCATTTTCAATTAAATTGTTCAATTAAAAGTGTTTCGGTGTTGTATGATTTACACCAATAACGTGGCATGATAAAGATATTTATTATGAACAAGCTACATGACAGATTTAAGAAAAACAGCAAGAGAAACGTGTATATTTCAGTCTGAGTGACTGTACAGTGACCAAAATTGGATTTGTTTACAGCCTTGATTTTATACGTAAAAGGATGACTTCAAAGATACCAAAATACACTATACGTCAAAAGATTAGTTCTTTGTCTCTGAAATTCGTTGAGTAATCTTTTGAATCTTTGCTAGCTCATAAAAAGATGCTGACATTTGAGTTTTTCGTCGCGGTGAGAGCGCGCTGGGGTCGCCGGAGAGATTCCACTAGAGCAGCTTTTTTCCGGAGTCGCGGCGCTCTCACCGCGCTCTGGCCAATTTTCCATCGCAGCCAGAGCGCCGTGAGAGCGCCGTCAAGTGGAAAGGGGGCCTAAGTGGAAAGGGGTATAAAAAACGTATGGACAAATTGCACGTACGGCGGGTTAAGGTGGGGTCACACCTGCGTATATTTTCAAGCCGCATTTGCCGTTTTGACAGGTTTTTACATTTTGATTAATTTCTTTCTTCTCTTTTCTCTTCTTTTCCATTTGGGAAATTCGACATCTCTAACGTCTGAAAGATTCAATTTTCTTCCAAAATTTATACGAGGGTGCTGATTGGTCACTACGTTACCGTGTGATTCCGCCAACACAAGCTCCCCACATGACGAACAGGAATTTAGGCCATCATCCATTCGATTCATGGTGGTCAAAAAATTAAATTTCTATATCTCCTTTTTCCAATTCTGTTTTGTTCTACACGTGTATTTGGTACAGTTTACATTTGTCAAGTAATCTATCCACGGTCCGGAATTGAATTTGAATGTTTTAATTGATTATCGTTATGTATTATCACTTTGTTTTATATTCTATCATTGTGTCATTACCTTCAGTACATTCTTTATAAAATTTGTACTGAATATATGGTTTGCACATTATATTTATGGAGTACCCAAAGTAATAGATTACATTGTGGAGTAAACGATCTGGTTGCTTCGTCATCTTTATTTATTTATTTATTTATTTGGATTCTCCACACTGACAATGGAGGGTATGGCGGAACAGGTGTCAAAGGACACCTTTTCGAAGCCGCCATTATAGCAAGCAACAGGCAGTCGCTGTTGTCTTATCGACTTATACCTCTTGTCTTCAGGGCAAATTTCAGTATTTCCGGACAGGCGCAGATGACCCACTTTCAGCCTTCAAAATGATTAGGTACCCTTGGCAAAATTTCCCGTAGAAATGTTTATCTTGGGATATGTTTAAATTTTGGAGGTGTATATCATAGGTAAGGGTTGTAGCCTCTATATCGTGTTAAAAAAACAGGTTTTTAGTGATATTTGTGGTTGCAGTAGTTAGGTGTTTTGGTGTTGTTTACAGCCGTGAAAAGGGGTCAAAAGGTCACCACCTATGTTTTGATCCCGTATAACATAATTTCGCCGTAAATT
The DNA here is from genome assembly GCF_000003815.2 of Branchiostoma floridae. Taxonomy (NCBI): domain Eukaryota; kingdom Metazoa; phylum Chordata; class Leptocardii; order Amphioxiformes; family Branchiostomatidae; genus Branchiostoma; species Branchiostoma floridae. The sequence continues at coordinate 24,846,417 of NC_049982.1, forward strand.
TTCTCCTTTTTTGTCGTCAAATTACTCTTCAGAGGCAGGAAAACAATGCCAATGTGAGTCTTTCTGCATGTTCTAAAACTCAGGTAGGTGTTTTTGACAGCTTCTTTCTGCTATTAGCGAAATTTACCATTCACTGGAATTCTTCTGCTACTAGTATTAGCGAAATTTACCATTCACTGGAATTCTTCAACCATCTGCGAACATTCAGAACTCTAAAACTAAATCAGGTAGTCCACGCCAAATCAGTGTACCATCTGTAATGCTATGTAACGCTCGTTCTTTGGCAAACAAGTTGGATGAGTTTCATTCTGTGTTGTTAAGTGAAAATGTCCAGGTAGCTGCAGTGTCTGAAACCTGGTTTAGTAGTGACTCTCCCCCAGACTATTGGGCGGTAGATGGGTACAATGTATTTGTGAAATCTAGAGAAAACAGACGTGGTGGTGGTATCGCTCTGTATGTAAGTGATGATATAGCTGCACAACAAATCACAACAATCATTGTCCCAGACGAACTGGAATGTATGTGGCTGATGTTACGACCAAAACGTTTACCTAGAAAGATTTCCTCTATCATCGTGTGTGTTGTATATTCACCGCCACAATCTTCTTGTGAAGACGCTTTAAGGCAACACCTGTTAGATACGGTAGATGATCTAAGAACCAGATATGATAATGCAGGTTATTTGATAATGGGTGATTTTAACCATGTTGATGTGAGAGGGGTGTGCTCTGGCAATGGTCTACAACAGATTGTTAATGTTCCAACCCGATCCGAGGCTATTCTTGACCTCATTATCACAAACCTGAATGTTTTCTATCACCCGCCCACTGTAACCTCGCCCTTGGGGCGCAGCGATCACAGCATTGTTTTACTCCATCCCAAACACCAGGCTGTCGTGAACAAGACCACAAAGAGAAGGATACGACCAATGAAGGACTCTAACATCCGATCCTTCGGCCAGTGGATTACGACACACCATTGGGAAGAGGTGTTGAGCGCACAGGGAACACAAAGCAAAACCTCCGCTCTCTATGTAGCTTTAAATCAGGCAATAGAAACCTACTTTCCGTACAAGACCATCAGAACCCACGTACAAGACAAGCCGTGGATGTCCCCGAAGATCAAGTCTGCGATCAAGTCCCGACAGCGTGCGTTTCAGGCACAGAACTGGGTGGTATGGCGAGCACTCCGTAACAAGATCCAGACAGCGATTAAGAGAGCAAGAAAACTGTTCTACAGTACTAGAATTCAGAAGTTGAAAAGAGAAAACCCACGCGCTTGGTTCAAAGAACTGAAAGTTCTGACAGGCACTCAAAGAAAGGACATGGTGGTACCAGTCGATGGTGTTGACCCAGAAAACAACGTCGACATCGCAAACATCATCAACACGAGGTTTTCAGACATCACAACGTCGCTCCCCCCCTCTGGACCTGTCCAAACTCCCAGCATTCCTTCCTTCCCGCCCTCCTCCCACCGTACAACCGTGGGAGGTGTACCACAAACTGCTGAGAGTTAAGACGACAAAATCGCCGGGCCCAGATGGAATAACGGGCAAGTTGATACGAGAGTTTGCCTACGAAATATCTACACCCCTTACTGACATCTTCAACACTTCGCTGCGTGAGGGAGTAGTACCACAACAGTGGAAAGAAGCGGTCGTAGTGTAACCTCTGCCCAAGACCCGCCCACCCAGTATAGATCAACTCCGACCCGTTTCCCTGACCTCACTCCTCGCGAAGGTTTGTGAGGACTTCATCGTTTCCTGGGTTCTACAGGACATAAACAGATCTATATCAACTAGCCAGTTTGGATGTTTGAAGGGACGTTCAACCACTCATTGCCTAGTTAATCTGGCAAATCAACTGTACAGAACCGCGGATAAGCAGGGGACCTGCAGCACATGGGTTTTAACTGACTTCAGCAAGGCGTTTGACCTTGTTGACCACACAGTGGCAATGAAGCATCTACTTGAGATCGGTGTTCGGCCGGAAGTAATTCCGTGGATCGCCAGCTTCCACGAAGGACGGACTCAGAGAACGAGATACCGGGGGGCGTTGTCCCACACAAAGCGTCTTACGTGTGGCTTGGCTCAAGGCACAAAGCTCGGACCAATTGTCTTCATAGCCCATGTTAACGAACTACCCAGCATTGTAGCTTCTCCGTCTTGGGCATTTGTAGACGATCTCAACCTTGTTGAGTCCCGACTGCTGTCCCAACCACCCAACATACAGGACGATCTGGACCATCTTTCAGGTTGGACTGAGGACAACAGCATGAAGCTCAATCCGGGCAAATACAAAGCCATGGTAATCTGTTTTTCCCGCATTCCACCACCACCTCCAGTTCTCAACATCAACGGCCACCAGTTAACAGTTGTCAAGGTAGCCAAGTGTCTTGGAGTTACATTTCAAGACGACTTGAGGTGGGACACTCACGTCACAGAAACATCCAAGAAGGGAAACCAGAGGCTGCACATTCTATGCAGACTGCGTCAATTCGACTTACCAACCGAAGACCTCGTAACGGTATATACATGTTACGTCCGCCCTGTGCTGGAGTACGCCGCGCCACTCTGGCATCCGGGCTTGACAATAAAGCAACGTGATCAGATCGAACGCATCCAGCGACGGGCTACCAGAATAATCCTGGGCAGGAAGTTTTCTACCTACGCTTTAGCGTGTGAAGTTCTCCAACTGCAAACACTGGAGGAACGCAGGGTCGAGCTTTGTGTAAAATTCGCCAGGAATGTCCTCACCTCGGACCTCTACAGGGGCTGGCTACCACAGTCAAGAGGTGATGTTAGTGGTAGGGAGACAAGAAATGGAAATAAGCTCGACTACATGCCAGTGCGCACTAAGCGCTTCAAAACAAGCCCTATACCATACCTAACCCATCTCTTGAACGAACATGTGCTCAAATAGCCGGTCTTTGTACATATTGTATTACATGTATATTTATATTAGAATCTATTGTCTTAACCTTTTTAATGTATTCATTGATGGAGCAAATTGTTTTAACATAGTGGCTTACATGCAATTCAGCCTACGGCTGCGAGATGTCCACTCATATCTTAGATTGTAATTATATTGTAATGTTGGTGCGATGGAAATAAACCAAGTATATCTTTCACCAAAAACCTTCGAAATTCCGATCATCATAAGACTAAGCGGACACATAAAAGACTATCAAATCCATGTTTCACCTGTTTTATTATAATCCCATATTCAAACATTGACTATCGTTGCTCTGTTTTATTATAATCAAACATTTACTTAACAGTTAACAACTTATTCTTATGCCCAAACTTAGTCACACCACTTGTTAAAAATTCGTTATGTTTGTACAGTTTGATCAAAAACGAAATACAGTACGAGTACTAGTACAGTGGGTTCACTGAACTTACGCCACGCTTGAGTCACTGCGCATGCGGGGTTCGTTGACTGCAGCACTGGTTGTGTTACTTTCTCCGATTTTTTTAGAATGATTTCAATATTGCAAGATACATAAAGGGGTGACTTAGAAGACAGCAAAATACACAAAACGTAAGAAAATTTGTTCTATATCTCTGAATCTTCGTTGAGTATCTTTCGAATCCCGCGGTGACGCAAGCGTGACGCATGTGTGACGCAAGTGCAGTGAGATACAACCTTAGTTGTACAATGAAACGTTATTTTCACAATCCTGTTGGCACTGCGCATCAGACTTGCCCTTCATTATCTTGCACACTGTAACGTATGATCTGCAACGGTCCGCCTGCCCAAACTGTCGCTTCCCCTCCTGCAGTTCTCCTATAGGACACGAGAAAAATGACCGGAAGTGTTAAACATACTGGTACCGCGTACCTCAAATGGGACATGGACTATAGCTACAGAATTGATAACAATTTTCGGGACGCTGAATATCAAATACAACAAGAGGCCATAGGTCACATACTCCGTGGCGTTTAAAAGCTTTTACATTGAGCTGTGGTGCGTTTTTAATCAAGAGTGATAACAATAAGACAGTCAGACGTTCAATCACATCTGGGAGTTGCATCGCATCATTTGATAACTATATATACTTAGCTGATGACATCGATAGTGTAAGATCGACACATAAGGACGAACAGGAGGCAAAAAGATGAATCGTGATCCTAGCATTACTGATAGCTTACCAGGGAAACGTATGCGCAACATAATCCTCATAAAACAACAATACTTTATCGAAGGTTACACTGAGGCTCTTTCCCAGGGTAATACTCATGGAAGAGCCACATCACAGTTTACGTCACAATTTCAAATCGGGGCCCGGTCGGGCAGCTTTCGGGAACGAAAAGTATGATATAAAGACACCAAACTATACAATGCATAAAGAGAATATAATAGTCGCGGTCATTATTTGTGTATATTTATAAACATTTCTATTTTCGCTTCCACGAAAAGCCGGGCCGGGCCCCGGTTTGGAGTTAGCATTCTGGAGTTATATGATGGATGGTATTCCTTCCAACAAATACAGTACAGTTGAGATGTACCTTCTAACTCAGCCTCCATGTCCTCTTCGACTGGCATGTCTTCGTCAGCCTGGTCTCTCTTCTCCATCTCCACTTCAAGTTCTTCTAGGACAAGATTGGAAATATCAGAGAAATAGCCACGTACATCAAGCCGCGATGGGAAACACATAACATCGACATGTAAAATCGGTGTACAAAAGCGGGGAGGGAGGGGGAAGCAACTGGAGGGAACTAGCTAGCGAGGGAGCTAGGCCCTAGGGAACGATGGAACGAGGGGGGAGGGAGTGAGAGAGGGAGTAAGCGAGGGGGGGGCAAGGGAGGGAACGAGGGAGGTAGTGAGGTGGTAAAGAGGAAGGGAACGAGGGAGGTAGTGAGGGGGGAACGAGGAAGGGAACGAGGGAGGTAGCGAGGGGGGAACGAGGAAGGGAACGAGGGAGGTAGTGAGGGTGTAAAGGGGAAGGGAACGAGGGAGGTAGTGAGGGGGAACGAGGAAGGGAACGAGGGAGGTAGCGAGGGGGGAACGAAGAAGGGAACCAGGGAGTGAGCGAGGGAGGGAAGGGGTGAGGGAGCAAGCGAGGGTGGGAA
>NC_049982.1:24851590-24872266 GCF_000003815.2 Branchiostoma floridae
TAAACGAGGGAGGGAACGGCTGAGGGAGCCAACGAGGGAGCGAGGGAGGGAGCATAAGCACAAAGGAATAAATGAAATAAATCTACCTTCTATCCCAGCCACCAAGTCTCTTAAGTCGGACAGCAGGCCTTGCATGTCCGCCCTACGCGGTGCAGGGATGGCCACGGCCAGTGTCAGCAAGCCGAAAAGAACGAACGTTGTTAGCTTCATCTTCGAAAGGTCTTGTGAACTCTGAGGAATGATTATCAAACAAATCCCAAAGTTACAAACGATGCAGTCACATATGCATGAAACAATTGTTACGACGGCGAAATTGTTTGGCGAAACGTCCAGAAACCCTACGATATGACCGTTTAATCTAAACAAACACATTAAGAAACAGACAGACAGAAATAAAGAATTTAGTTGAACACATGACACAATTTGCTGTTCAGCTGCTACGGTGTTTCTACTTACCGAGTTTCTTCTCAGGACGATCACGGTGAGACTTTCGTCTGGAGATCTTCTTTCTGTCACGTCTTCTTCTTGATGTCTGGAATCAGAAGTGAGGTAAGAGGGTGAACAGGCTCTTTTTAAACTCTCAGGCCCAGTAATTACGCAAATGAGTAGTAATTAGACACGTCATCTTCGTTCGCGAAGTCCAGCCAAGAAGAAGACACGTCATTCTAACTGATCAAAGTAGTTGTCTTCTCATGTTATATAATCTATCGGATCAGCAGTTTCTCTTTACTTTTTTTTTACAATAGATGTACAGAAGTGTACAATTTTTATTATTTTAGTCACCGTAAACGCACTACGTTTAGTTTATCTTAATCTGAAGTCTAGAAACAAAAATTTAATAAACAGGTGTTCATACGTGGACAACATTCGCCGATTTTTTATTGCCTTAATTGACAAGTATGATAGATCGCAAACTCTCAGGCCCAGTTAATACGCAAGCGACACGTCATTCTAACTGACTGCAAAGTAGTTGTCTCCTCATGCTATACAAAACATCGCATCTGCAGTTTCTTGGTGTTTTTTTTTGGAAATAGATGCACAGAAGTGTACAATTTTTAGTCTTTTGGTCGCCGTAAACACACTACGTTTAGTTTATTTTAATCTGAAGTCTAGAAACAAAACATCTCATAAACAGGTGTTCATTTTTTCTTGGTCCCAAAAATTTTCTGTACATTTTATGTCAACCTCGTTTTTTTTACAAAATGATACCAGCGAATGAAGTTGCTTGACTGTCCGAGTTTTATATTTTTGTTCCTGTACTGTGAATCACTGAGTTGTCTCTTGTAGTCAAAGCTAGATAATAAGACATAGTTAGACAGTGCTTAATGTAATGCCAACACAACACAACTAAACACTTTTGAGTTTGTTAAGTTTGTTGAGTCTAAACAACAAACTCCCACCCAACATCCGCCAGATGTCTGTCTATTGCCGAGACCAAAGAACAAGAACAACCGGCTAGGAAAAGCACAAGCAATTAACTTGCTGTGCCAAAACCTCGCCGAGAAACCTTCAGAAGAGCCATCGTCTACCGTGGACCCACCATCTGGAACAGTCTACCACCAGACATACGCAGAGCCCCAACTCTGGCTTCCTTTAAGAGACTCTTAAAGTAATGGGAACGGCTAAATGAACGGACTTGAATCATGTAGCAGTTTCTTTCTTTGTATGCATGTAGAAATTGTGTATATAGACTTATAGGACTTATAAAGACTCTAAACGATGTAACTGTATCTCTGTTATATACTTTGTCTGACCCTTGCCCCTCCCTCATGACCCCAATGAAAAGCGTCCTAAAGGACGATTTGAGATTTCATGAATAAATAAAGGTTCAAACGAAAGTTAATGCGAACTAGGTCACAAAGCAGGCCTTCATGAACGGCATGTTGCAAATGCTTCTCTTATTCCATATTAAGTCTTTTCATCGAACAGATGTTTATACATTTACAGAATGGGACGAACATTCGTTGTCCAAACTGACCAGCACGTGCACGATTGACCTTTGAGAGTGTCCACTTAACATTCCGTTTATTCCGTAACCTGTAATTACACAGGTGCGTAATGATTGAACACGTCATTCTAACTGATCGAAGTAGTAGTAGTCTATTAATGTTATGCATTCTATCGGATTACCGGTTTTTGAAATTCCTCATGGCTTGAGACTGACAGTTTTTTGTCTTTTCATAACCAATAAACGCGCTGAGTTTATTTTATCGCAATCTGACGTCTAGAAACAAAACGTCTCATAAATATATCTCAACAGAAATGGGACTCGGGTTCTGGCAGCCAACATAAAGCGAACGATCAACCCCCTCGTAGGCCTGGGCCATTACATGGGCCGAAGGAACGACCCTATCATCAACAACAACCAACCCACAGCAAACATCAAGCTAAGTTCTCCGAACCGTTCGTACAGAGACGCAGTAGTTGGTGCACAGATGGGCAGACCCAGTCAGACACCTCCTCGATTCCAACCCCAACCCGCTCCAAGACCAACTCAGCCTCCTACTCGCTCCCAACCTGCTCCAACTTCAAGTCACCACCCCGTGCACGGACAGGAACGCCCTGCACCGGCACCTGAGAGAGGCCCGACAGAATGTATGCCTGTCATTCCTACCGGACCTTCAACACAGAGAACAGGACAGACGTTCGATGCGCCAAGGGTTAGCGGCCCTATCACCCTGCAAGGGTCAAAGTCCTCTACTTCGAATGGCCAGACGGGGGAAACAGCGATCACGCCCAGACACCGTGCAGGACCCTGGAACCAGCCCCCACCCTCCGGACCTTGGAGCCGGCCCATGTTCCAGCCTCCTCCCGTGCCTTGGGGACCCCACCCGAACGCCAACATCCCCATCCCGCCCCGACATCCACCGCTGATGAACCCACCGCCCTGGCCATGGCACCCAAGTATGATGTGGCCGCCGATGTTCGCCATGTGGTAGGATGTGTACTGGGACTGTACTTTGCGTCACCCTATGTGCCTTTACTTTTAAATTCCCTTTTCTGTTTTTGTTTGTTATCTCTTAAAGAACTGCTAGACTCATTGTTTGCTAACGTTGGTATTTCATAAACATATAGTAGTAGTTTTAGACTTCCAATTTATAGTATCTCACTGAAGTTTTAGAATTCATTGTCATAGTATCTCTATTTAAATGTTTAACTAGTTAAGTATTGTCAAGTATTGTGGATTCGGACCGTAAAGGCACAATTTTTCTTAGTACTAGTACTTTATCAACAGTATGAAAACTTTCCCAGGCGGAAGCAAAAGCTTTGGTGCCTGGAACGTTCATGGCTTAGGTACCAAATTAGAGGATATAGATTTCGTGTCTTATGTAAACAAGTTTGACTTCTTCTCGCTCCTAGAAACCTGGAGCACAGAAAACACAAAAATTAACATTCCCGGCTACGGTTATTTCCACCAATGCAGACAAAAAAACAAGCGAGCAAAGCGCTCATCGGGGGGTATAATTTTCTTCTACAAGACTGAGTACAGAAACTACGTCAAGAAAGCACAATCAAAATCCACAGATGTTCTCTGGGTACAGATAGACCGAAAGCTACTGGGCCTACCAAAAGACTTGTTCATCTGTTCGGCATATATTAGTCCCAGTACATCAACCACCCACAAATACGCAGAAAATCATACATTAGAAATCCTAGAAAGCGAAATATCCAGATATAGTTCAGACGGATTTATTTTACTTGGCGGCGACTTAAACGCTCGTCTTGGTGATTTGCGCGATTATGTAGATGATAGCACTCCTGACGATTGTAATCCAGACAGCTTCCCTTACTCCTCAGATAGACAACACATGGATAAGGCCCCTCCGAATAAATTCGGCAGGCATATCGCTGACCTATGTGTTCAAGCTAACCTAAGAGTTTTAAATGGGAGGGTAGCTGGGGATTTACAGGGGAAATTTACTTGTCACCAACCGCGTGGAAGCAGCACAGTTGACTACATAATTTGCAGTCAGTCCCTGATCCCACATATCTTATCGTTTCACATAAAACCATTAACGTTATTCTCTGATCACTGCATGGTTTGGGCATTAATCCAATCAAAATCAACAAATCACTCCTATCAAGAAAGCCGGAAAATATCAAATGCAAAACCTCTCCCCAAACAATATAAATGGAACGATAAATCAGCCCAGAAGTTTCTTTCTTCTCTCGGCCAGTCTCATTTCGTCGACAGACTACGTTTACTTTGTTCTAATGTTCCAAACAACATAAACAGCACTTCGGAAATCGATGATTATGTGTCTGAGTTTGGTTCCATTCTGAGAGAAGCAGGTGATCAGTCGCTATGTTTGAAAAGGGTAAGGAAACGCCCACGTAAAAGACAAAACAAGAAATGGTTTGACAAAACCTGCATGGAAATGAAAAGGGAAGTGAAAAACATAGCATCTTTACTGGAAAAAAATCCTTCGAATCCAGACATAAGGGGTAGATTCTTCAAAAGTAAAAAAGAATATAAGAAATTGTTAAAAAAGAAAAAACGAGATTTCCACCAACAAATCATGGATCAATTGTCTTCACTAAAGGAAAGAAACCCGAGTGCATTCTGGAACTTGATAAATAAACTGAAACCAGGAAAGCCAAATGACGATAACCAGATTACAGAAGAGGAATGGGTAAATCACTTCAAGAATCTTGACAAATTTCCTGATAGCTCTACAGACAACGACCTTCCCAGTGAAAACGTTCAAACAGACTTTTCGAACACCCCACCAAACTCATCAGAACTAGATTCCGCAATTACCCCAGAAGAATTGGACACCGCAGTTTTAAAACTAAAAAACAAAAAGTCAAGCGGCAATGACAGAATTTTGAATGAAATGCTAAAATCTGGTAAAATGTTGCTTAAAGAACCTATACTCCACTTGTTTAACACTTGCTTACAAAATGGTCATTTTCCGCAAGAATGGTCAGTAAGTCATATTGTTCCTATCCACAAGTCAGGAGACACCTCCCTGCCAGATAACTACAGAGGGATTTCTATAATCAGCTGTTTAGGGAAATTATTTTCCTCCATTCTAAATTCACGCCTTGTCAAATACGCAGAACACAATAACCTCTTCCAGCCACACCAAGCAGGCTTCAGACAAAACTTTAGAACTACCGATAATCTGTTTGTTTTAAGTACACTAGTTAGCAAATATCTAAACAAAAATCGTCAACTTTACGCTTGCTTCATTGATTTCTGCAAAGCATTTGATTCTGTTTGGAGAAACGGCCTCTTGTTTAAATTGAGTAAGCTCGGTATTGGTGGTAAATTTCTAAAAGTAATAGAAGGCATGTATTCAAAGACTATAAACTGCGTTAAATCTAAAAATGGATTGACTGAAACTTTTGTTACTAATTGTGGTGTGAGACAAGGGTGTAACTTAAGCCCTACATTATTTAACCTTTTTCTTAGCGATATTGTGTCCCAATTTGACGGTGCTCCCTGTAATCCTCCATTTATGTACAACAAAACTGTCCCTTGCTTGTTGTATGCTGACGACTTGGTAATTTTTTCCGAGTCCAAACAGGGATTACAGCATTCCTTGAACAATCTGGAAAATTATTGTGCACTTTGGAAATTAAAAGTAAATCTTAGGAAAACAAAAATTATTGTATTTAAAAAGGGTGGCAGTCTACCTAAAAACTGTTCTCTCCTGTTTGATAATCGTGAAATAGAAATTGTAACTTGTTATACTTATCTCGGTATTATTGTGAGTGCAGCTGGCACGTTTAAAGCTAACAACAAATACCTGAGTGGCAAAGGTCTGAAGGCTTTATTCGGAATAAAACAATCTTTAGATAAAGCCACCGCCTCATTACCAGTTAGAAACAAACTTTTCGATGCATGTGTCAAACCTATTCTACTTTATGGCTCAGAAATCTGGGGCGCATTAAAAAGCCCTAAAACCTGTCCCATTGAATCTGTTCACCTTAAATTCTGCAAACAAGCACTAAATATCCCCAGACCAGCATCTAACCTTGCCACAAGAGCGGAATTAGGGAGGTACCCCATTCAACTGGAAGCCTCCCTGAACGCTATCAAACACTTTCTAAGAATCCGTCAAAACGTGCCAGCTGACAGTCTACAAGCCGACGCCCTATCTTGTCAATTACAACTAGATGCAAATGGAAACAAGTGCTGGGCGTCCGGCGTTCGTAAGATACTGGAGGAATGCGGTTTTGCCTACATATGGAGATCTCAGATATCTCTAGGAACAAACCTATTACCTATAACCAACGCCATCAGCCAACGATTAAAGGATATTTATATTCAAACATTTAAAGCTGAAATACACAATGACAACCGGGACAAATCTTTCGGTAACAAATTACGAACCTATAGATTATTCAAGACTATTTATAAAGAAGAAGAATATCTGATGGTGAAAAACATACAACACAGAGTGGCTGTCACTAAACTCCGGATTAGTTGCCACAAGTTACATATCGAAACTGGAAGGCACAACCGCACCCCTCTGCAGCATAGAGTCTGCCAATTTTGTGATTTGCAACAAGTAGAAGATGAACAGCATTTTATTTTACACTGTAAACTGTACCATAATGAACGGATTGTGCTTTATGAATATATAAGAAAAGAGTTCCCATATTTTGAACACCTTAATGCAACGGATAAATTTCTATTTTTGATGCGCCTAGACAAACCCTGTATATCAAACATTATCTGTTCCTATATCTACACCTGTACAAAGAAGCGAGAAGATGTCGACCACCCTGTTAGCTTAGTACCTTCAGCTAGTTAATTGTATCTTGTTGTTTTTGCATATGTTTGTTATGTCTGTTATCAGTCATGTCTGTTATCAGTGACCTGTACCTAGCCCGTCGAGGCATGAATGTACAATAAAGGTCTTTCATTCATTCATAAACAGGTGTTCATACGTAGACAACATTTGCCGAATTTCCATTGTTTTAAATGACAAGCATGATAGATCGCAAACTCTTTTGGAGTCTGTAATCAAGATTCCGCTTATCATAAACGCATGAGCTGCTGGGTCTGGAACTCACGTGCTGTTGACTGTTGTCCCGAGTGGACTATCTTTATGAAAACCCTCAGCATGATGGGCCTAAGGGGTTACAAAAGGTCACATGAAAGCCTTCATTAACATTTAGATTATCATACGTAGATAGAACGTTCGTTTTCCTAACTAACAAGCACGTTGGACATTTGAGAGTATACATTGAACATTCTGTTTATTGTAAAGCTACATTTCTCTTTTCGTGACCAGTAATTACACAGGTGCGTAATGATTGAACACGTCATTCTAACTGATCAAAGTAGTAGTCTAATTATGTTATGCATCTTTTGGAGTCTGTTATCAAGATTCCGCTTATCATAAACGTATGAGCTGCTGGGTCTGCAAGGTTCCTGAACTTTTCTTACTCACGTGCTGTGGACTGTTGTCCCGAGTTGACTATATTTATGAAAAGCAAATTAAAGAAATGAACACACTTTACAAGGCAATGTGGGTTGTTTAAAAGTCAGAATATAATGCATATGAAACGAAAGCTAAAACGATTGAGTAGTCTACACATATTTACGCCCGGTTTGGGAGTATTGTGTGTGTGTGTGTGTGTGTGTGTGTGTGCGTGCGCGCGCGCGCGTATGTGTGTAGGTGTGTGTGTGTGTGTGTGTGTGTGTGTGTGTGTGTGTGCGCGTGTGTGTGTGTGTGTGTGTGTGTGTGTGCGTGCGTGCGTACGTGTGTGTGACTTTGCAGATCAGCATAACTCAAGTATTGATATTTGCTATTTGGGTAGGCCTTGATAGAACCACGGAAATGATTAGATTTTTTGCCTCTAGCGGCTTAATATTGAATTGTTGCAGAAATCTTTGTTTTGATATCTGGAGTCACCTGCTGACATTTCGGTGGCCGTCCGTCACCATCAAACAAGCACAATACTAACTTGTTCTACTTCAAAGAACAGCTAGGTGTCGCTGCGGCATTGTGAAGAACGCGTTCTTAACGTGAGAATTTACGTGCAATTGATTACGCCGTAATCCTTTTTTCTTGGAAAGATGCCTAGGTACAATGCTTTGTCTGGGCGTATCTGGAGGTTCTCAGAGACAGGACGTTTTCAGAGGGAACGTCAACCTGCAACCTATCCGGGGGTGGCAATATTCTACAAAAATGCATTTTTGCGTAAAATTCAGTAATATACAGCGACAGTCCATGTGAATGTGAAAATGTTGAAATTCGGCCCAATTCTTTATGCCAAACCCCTCCTCCTGTTTTACCCCGGACGAACTGGTGTGTACTATGGTAAAGCTCTAAACTAACGTGATACCACGCAACATCTGAAGTCAGCAGACGTTACCACGACTATCCGAATTAAGTTTGTTCTTTGAGTATTTCTTTAGATCTTCGTTTTATTCTACGATAAGTGTATGTTTTCTACATTATGACACATTTTACGTCACAAATACCTGCTACATATTGATAACGTTGAAAACATATGCTGATCACATATATTTAACAATGACAAGACGAAAAGCAACAATGTTTGTCTATGTCTTCTTCTCGAACAGGCATTATTTATAGTTATAAAACGTATTGATAAAAAATACAGGCGAATATAAAAAGAGATGCGCAAACCTTTCTAACCAGTCTTGCAGTTCTTGCACAATATCGCTAACAGGTGCTTTTTAGTTATATCACATCAGCTTTGTAAAGAAGTCATCAACGGTATCGTATGATTATCAATAATGTTGCTGTATATTTCCCTTTTGTTAACTCCCGGAACTCTTGCGTGGACAAAGTATTGTAAAAAACAATCAACCTGAATTGAGATCATTCCTTTTACTTGTCAAGTTTTTAGAGATGGCCTTTTTGGGGTCATTTTGTTTGTCCTTCGCAGATTGGTAGCCTTCGTTAGTTGACGGTTATATCACTCACTCACTAACACGTGTTGACTAAGTTTAATAAAGCTGCCATTCTTTTTAGATAAAAGACAGCTATGTTCTTTTGGCTCAACGTGTCAAAAATAAGTATAATGAGGCCCAACTATGGAGAAAAATCAAGTAGCTCAGTTGATGCCTGATGCCATAGAAACATTGCAAACATCGAGAACACATAGAATTACAGTTATAAGGCACCGAGCTGTTAAATAGAAGTCACAAACCAGAATCTATATTTTGAACGACATAAAACAACTTATAGTCCGAAAGACAACAATGCAATATGACTCATAGCTGAACTAAATATTGTCATATTACTTGTATCTAGCCGATGATATAGTATTCATATGGTAATTCATTTCCTTATGGATATCCGCATATTTTTGCTCCGCCCACCACTACTGTTCCACTACGACTTCCAAGAAGACCACGACACGGAAGTAAAATAAATGCAGTGGGCGACTTTGACATCAGTATGTTTGGAATATAAATAGATGTGTCTTTTCGGGTGGCATAAGTGGCGCCGTGTCACAGTCGTCTTGGTTTATTGTCATCGTTATTGTACACACTCTGCAGGTGAATAAGAGCCAATACAGGTAAGTCATGAGCGATTTTTTTTTAATGAACCGTTGCTTGGCATGACGGCGGGCGGGTACTGGTGAGGTTGGTCCCGAACACTTCGCCAGGTGGGTGCGGGGACCCGTCTCGAGCCTGTCTGGAAGTCCCAGTAATTACGTATATGCATGTACCATATACATACCAGACACATAGCGCGTAAAATGCCATACCTGAGTTTCTTAGCCCCCGCCAAACATGTACCCTACCGAAAGAGTTGGCACCGTAGCCCGAGTGAGTTAGCTAGCGTGCCAACTCAGGGCTACGTACGGGGGGTGTTGCTCGGCCGGCCGATGGGATCAGTATCGTCTAGCGCTGTGAGTCTAGTGTATAGGCTAAGGCCTAGGTAAAAAGATGTTTTTTACATGATAGGCTCTTGAAAAGACCTGTCGACCTTTCTTTGTAGATCCACCGCTTGCGAGAGACATAGAATTTTACCATCTGACTTCTGAGCGATGAAATAAAAAAAACAGAACGTTCTAAACACACTGTTAACAGCTTAAGCTTTCAACCATTGATTGACGTAAAAATGTATAGTTAACAGTCCACTTCTTTGTGTATCTCTATAGTTTCAATGTGATGTTTCAATTGACGAGAAGTCATTAATACGTTTAGTAGATTCAAAGGTAACGTTATGTGTGTTTCTTTTAATCTGACGATCATTCTGACCGACTTTTGTCCGGTGTGACAGCGATCTCGCCCCCCCCCCCGTGATCTCGCCCCCCCGGGGCGAAATCACTAGCGATCTCGCCCTCCCCGGCTAGTGATCTCGCCCCCCTACCTCGCCCCCCTTTAGCGATTTCGCCCCCCCCAAAAAAAAACGGGTTTACATGACATTTTAGAAGTTGATTGGTATAAATCACAAAATGCAGTTTCAGAATGATATAAGTACACGAGTTTGATACATAACTCCATTCATAGTATCAATATTAACGTAATTACATGGTAATAAGATAGTTGAACTTGTTTCAGACAAGGAGGGTTGGGTCCCTTGTATTCCCATTATTGCATATACCTGAGTCTTGACATAAGATGTATTTCATTGTATTCACCTGTCCTCAAGCAACCTATATATCTCCAATATAAGGTCTCTACCATGAAGTGACCACAAAAGAACTATGTAATGTCTTTATTAATTATGCAAATATTAGGTATTAATTAGAATAACGCACATTTTGGTATATGCACTTGTCCAAGGGATATCTTCACCTCCAAAATGACTGTTTTTTCTAGTATTTAGGAACTGATGCATTTACTAGTGTTTCTTAAGACTGGTACTTTACATTGTTTGTGTAGCATTTAGCAACAGCTATATCAACTTGCGCGTAGATAGTGTTTATAATGAGAAAATATTATTCACGTGTGTTTTTGTTAGTGCTTTGGAAATGTTTCCAGCACAAGAAAGAAAACACTGTGACAAATTGAAAACATATAGCTGACGTATTCCGTACCATAGACGGTGTTGATTTATACGTTCGAAGTAGCACTGTTTTTATGCCACCTCAGCTGCAAAAATTGTCTTTTTCATGTCAATGTCATGTTTGCACCGAACAATATAGTATCGACTTTCGAGGTATGACATCTTACGGTACGGTAATAAGATGCCATATAGGTACCAGGTAACACACCATATACGTTACTCCCCAGGTGCAGTATAGTACCAGGTAGCGCACCTGTAATATGTAGTAACCAGCTGGGGGGGGGGCGAAAACGCTAGTGATGTCGCCCCCCGGGGGGGGCGAGATCACAGGGGGGGGGCGAGATCGCTGTCACACCGGCCTAGCTATATATATAGCTAGGAGCTATACATTACTTCACCAGCAAATCTTTGAAAGGTTCATCCTTTATCATATCAAACATTCATTCATATTGAACGGCACGTGACGCTCACTAGCACGAATAATGTTTTGACGTCAAAAGCATGATTTCAGCGAGGGTGGTAGGTATTCAAAACCTTCCTGAAACGAGATTTTGTCAGGGTTTCAAACCTTTACCACAGATAACTTGTAATAACAAAGAGAGGTTTGAATACAGTTTTTTTTTAAACCTACTTGCTATCGTTCGAGATAAAAAAAAGTCGAATCAAAGCTATACCTACATATTAAACTAACATGTATCGTCTGACACTTAACATTCCGTCAATTGTTTTTCTCAGCACAGAACCATGGATGTGAAACTTGTTGTGTTCCTGTCGTTGCTTGTAAACATGGTGACCAGTTACAAGCCAACTCATGAGAAGACTTGGGCAGTCCAGTTGGAAGGTGGAAGAGAAGAGGCGCTGAGAATAGCACACAAGACAGGGGCGACTCTGGTTAAAAAGGTTCGGGCATTTTTCGTTAACTTTACCGGGGAAATGACGTTTTAAGGTTTGCGGTTCTGTCTCTCTGTCTGTTTGTTTTTGAAATTCGGGGACCCAGAAAGCTCCTTTTTCACCGTTCATGCTGAATGTTGGTAACTTTCGAACGTTATGGCGTCCAGATGACAAACTGTGCGTTACTTTCATCACTTGAATTGCATAGTAATACACGTGGATAGATTGTGAAGAGTATAACTCTGGATGTTTAATGTATTCATAGGGGTTGCAAAATGAAGTTCCTGTCTGTCTGTTTGTTTGCGAAGAACCTAGAGCTGGATGTTTAATGTTTTGGTAGAGGTTTGCAAAATGAAGAAAGTTTGATTATTTTCATAGTTACTGCTTTTAATGATACTGCAGAAAGACATCGTTTTTATGTTTCTTGTTCTGGACATGCCATGGTCATGATTTTTCAAGAATTGAGAGATGAATGTTCTGTAACCGGTGCAATGGCCGAGTGGGTAGTGTTCGCCTTGCATCCGGTAGGTCATGAGTTCGATCCCGGCCGAGTCATACCAAAGACTCTAAAATGGTACATGCTGCTTTCTCTGCTTAGCACTCAGCACTAATGAGACAGAGTATGGAAGTTAAACGAACATCACTACCAGCGGACCAGCCTCCTGCTGTAGTAACTTGCACAAATGTGTGGCCCAAGGGCTTCGAAGTGGAGATGGGCACCACCCTAAGCATCTGCATAGATGCACGGGCAACTTTTTTATAGTCAGTTAGTTGAATTTGACATACGTCTGAACATAATGTATTAATTTGTCATTCTCTTCTAAAAAATGGACAGATATTTGGGGACTACTATCTCTTCAAAGATGAGAATGTCAGAAAGGCTCGCACGAAGAAGGACTGTGAAAAGATGTTGAAAGCTGAACCTTCTGTGAGTAACACAAATCTGTTCTGGAGTTTTGTAGCTTCTCGCAAGATTCTGTAACAACAATAGTATGATGCAAGCCTGTGTCGCAATATGTTAAGTTTATGTGAGTTTTCTTCGACCGATCGCGAGTAATGGCATTTTAAAAGATATTTGCATTCACTTTGTGTTGTTAAAGTGTATTACAGAACTTTCTCTCATAATTTTCAATGTTTTTTTTCACATTATCGTGTTATGAGTCGCGCTATAGAGTACAAATTAGAAACGTATCGCTCTATTTATGTATCGATATGGATATAACAAACATACGATTGTTACGAGGGGCTAATCCTGTTGACAAAGACAATAAAAGGCCTAAAACGAAAGTACACGGTCAACAATTTTCGTAGATTTATGTATACTTTGAAAAGGTTTTAAAGACCTATACTAAACAATGAAACAAGTGCTCATATTTATTTTTTTCCTAATCTGCAAACCCAATTTTGGACTTGTATATTTTGACTGTTAAATGCTTTATTCATTTTAGATTTTAAGATTTCTTGATGATTTACTTATGTCTTCTTCAAATCGCTGGCATCATCCAGGTAAAAATGGTGAAAGAAGATGTACTTCACACTCGACAACTGTATGCGCAACATCAAGGTGTGGTCTTGAACGACCCACTTTGGGGCTATCAGACATATCTGGTAAGATGGCTGACAGATTTAAAAATTCATTTCAGTATCAGAGAGATGGGTAGAAGGTTACAAGTCGTTTAGAGCTATGTCAATTGTATATTTGTGCAGATTAGTCATCCAGGATGTTGGTAAAATATGTAGTTAGATCAATCCTTACTGCTGGATATATATACAAAATTCATTCAATATTTTCAGACAGTATCCAATGTCTTTTTCAAAGATTAGAAATAAAAGTTGATTGCATTACCATCCATTTATAGATTACAATGTGTAAAGAAAATTTCAGAAAGCATCAATGTAGGAAATTAACGATGTTAACAGGGGAATTAGAACCACGCAACAGCATTTTAGAAAACTTAAACTTTCTTTGATACCGTTGTGATGTCTTTTGGTGTATAGCAATATAAAACTTTAGATCTCATGTTTAGTGTGCTTTCAATATTTCTGCCTTTTAAACTTAATAGCTTTTATTATTCCATCTTTTCACCCTTTCCTGCCGTTTTCTCATCTCTCTGAAAGCACTTAAAAACAACAAAACAACATGACCATGTAACTATTTAATATGTCCTTCTATTCTACAGCACAGTGGGCTAGTACACATGAACGTCCTCCCAGCCTGGGAGAGAACACGGAAGGGGGAGGGGGTTGTGGTGGGGGTCATCGATGATGGGATATTCACCAACCAACCGGACCTGAGAGATAACCTGGTCAGTTTATGTGATAGATTACTCTCCAAGCAGATGTTGAGTCGCGTAGACATAGTAATAGTCGGAAAAATTTAACCGACGCTCCGGTGTAATTTTCCCGACTACTACTAAATCGAGGCGACTCAACCTCTGCTTGGAGAGTAGTAATAGATGTCGTCTGAAAGCTTACTATAGGTGCACTCTCACTGCACTTAGGGCTCGGGTGCGGCACTGCGAGGTTCGTTCACTTCGGCACCGTTTTGTGATTCTTGCGACTTTTGATAATTCAGATATTGCGTAATACGTAAACGTATGTCTTAGAAGACAACAAATGCACAAAACGGAAGAAAATTCTTCTTTTTTTCAAATCTGTTATTCGTTGAGTCATCTACGAACCCCGCAGTGCCGCACCGGTGCCGCAAGTGCAGTGAGAGTCCACCTTAAGATGATTAAAAAAACTTTAATGGTTAGGCAAGGACAAAATTTAATATCATAGTATAATATATATAAAAGTAAGACATTTGGAACCAGTATGCAAGGTTAATCTTAGGTATTTGTTACATGTCAATTTCCAATTATGTTTTGATTTAGGCATTACATGTGGCACAGTAGATCACTGTGAGCTAAGTACTGTAACTGGCAGGTCAACTACTGTTAAGCTTAAACATAAGATCAAAATGCTGAATCAAAACACCCATCTCTGTTAAAAAACGTTTTGTCATTTTTTTGCATGTTCCTTGGGTACACACGTATAGGAGTTTATCATACATATTCACTTGGATATCTTATGTTTATCTTCATAAACGAAAGGTTAAGCACATATTTTGATATCTGACCGATGTTTGTTTCTACAGGACCTAGGTTTGTCCTATGATGTTTTTAGGGGGACAGAAGACCCAACACCCTACATGCCACAATCAAGGTAAAGAAAAAAAATTCTCTGGACACCTTATCCAATGTAGAGTCTTCATTGTAGATTTTAAATGCATTAAGAAATTGTGTGTTAACAGGGAAGATCCTTTAGTAAGTTTCTCTTCTGTTTTTATCTGTAAAAAAAAGAAAAACGTTTATCTCTTGCACATCATGTTGATTTTTTGCTATACTATTCATTGGAATTTATTCTGGAACTACAGTTGTACCGGGACGATAAGTATTTGTTCTTTGTATATTATATCTTCTCTAGCCATGGCACCAACTGTGCTGGAATCATCGCAGCAGTCCACAACAACAGCTTCTGTGGTGTGGGGGTGGCTTACAGGGCCAAGGTTGCAGGTAAATATGTGATAATACTTCTTTTCTTCGTAAACTCTGAAGAGAACTAAGTGCACACCGTCACGAAACTCAACCGCTCACGAGGTGAGAGCAAAGACGAACGAGGGATATAGGGGGAGGTACATGAGGGGATCAATGGAAAAGGCCTTTAGTGAATAGGAAACATCCGTCCAATTTGTGAGCCGACAGGAAACGTGAATTTATGTTTCATTTCATTATCAAATGTTTCCTAAATTCATCAGTTTCTGGGCTTATATATACGTTTTCCATCGCTTCACCACAGGTATCAAGATGTTCAGTGGCGCCATGACAGACATTTCCGATGCCCAGGAGGCGTCAGCCCTGAGTCATGAGCACCAGCACATCAGTATCTACTCCTGCAGCTGGGGACCGTCAGACTGGAACAACGCACTGGACGGACCTGATACTGTCGCTAGGGAGGCACTGGTCATGGCTGCACGAGAGGTGGCGATTTTTAACCCTCAAACACCTTTTTTCAACTAAACTGGCCGAGTGGGGTCCAAACGGACCCAAAATGTTTTGTTCAATGTACTACATTGCTTCGTCAATGTAAGAGGAATGTTTTGACGTGTTATGGTGTTGCCAATCCCATCTCATTATTATAATTTATGCAAGTGATCAGAAGCACCACGTTTTGCACTAACCCCTAAGTATTTCCAGGAATGGGTGTTTGAGGGGTATACCGGTAACATCATAAAAAATATGAACGAAAGTCACAGCACAAAAATTTACTTTGTTATGTTTTCATTCTCTTTGGATTCTTTGGATTATTGAATGCTTGTTTATATAAATCATTTTTTATTCATAGCTTAGTCATACCAGTAAACGTAATCTGATTTATTTTCTTGCAAGAATACCCTCAGTCAAAACATATGTTGGCTATAAGAAATGCATTTTAAATGGCTTCTAACTTACAGTAATGAATGCAAGGAGTCGTTCGGCGAATTAATTCTGCCCTTTTTCAGCACAGTGTCTCGCAGAAGGAAGAAGATTTTGAATTCTATGAAACTAGACAGAGATCTAGGTAGGCACTTAGTTAGACTAAATTACTACTTTGCATTTCAGGGTCGGAATGGAAAAGGTTCTATCTTTGTGTTCTCCACCGGTAATGGTGGGACGTACGGTGACAGCTGCGCCTACAATGGCTACATCAACACCAACAACACCATCGGCATTGGCGGGCTGCTGCAGGATGCTTCCATCCCCAGTTTTGCTGAGGCCTGCACCGGTGTGTTTGCTGTGACATATAGTAGAGACTACACAGGAGACACGGCCAATTTGGTAAGAACATGCGATGTTTAACCATTTTTTGTTTAGAATTAAAATAATTTATGACACTTGAAACCATTGGAAAATTATTCGTCAAATTAATATGAAAAATACACTCACTAAAGTATCTAACCAATGATTACTCTGTCGGATAAGTCTTCATAAGTCATCGATTAAATATTAACAACAACGTTAATGTTGTGAGCCTACAGAAGCCTACAAAATGTCTTAATGAGCAATGGCAAAGTTCTCATAATATCCGAAAATTTCAATTACAATTGGTTGACTTCATATGTATCATAGTTGCTGTAGTTCTATCTCCTCAGGTTGAAGTCTATGAAACTGTATGTTGAGGTTAACATGTGTATGTGTACCTTATTCAGTGAGATTAACTTACATAAGTATAGAAATATAATCTTTAAATGCTTTGTTGCATGCAGATGTATAGAAGTTTGTATGTTACAGATTAAAATTGATCATCGAAAAACTTACCAAATTTTCTTTCAGCAAATGAAATATGTTTTCTACTCTTCATTTACATCTTTATCTCAGTAACTTATCATGTGTAATAGTAAAATAAATTGTTTCTTGATGTATTGGGTTATTGACTTCTTTAGCTGTCGCAGCTACTTTTCTAGGAGTAACAAACTCACACACAAATGATAAACAGTTGCATTTTTATCCCAGGTCGTTCCCTACAGATCATCAGGCTGCCATGCATCCTTCTCCGGATCGTCTTCATCTGCGGCCATGGCTGCTGGTGTCTTCGCATTGCTGCTTAGTGCCAAGTAAGATGTGTTTCCTAAAATTAAGGATGGAGTAATATTCACATTCACAGCACAAGAAATGTTCTGGTTAGACCATTGCTAATCATACAAACCATGGGCATTTCCAATCCCACCAAATCCTATGAAATTATTTTTGAAAGTACATTTCGCATCATGTCGATTCACATTGTTCACAATATCATTTATATACTTTTCAATGCAAATTATTATGTTAATCATCATCAAGTCCATAGGATATGGTTGACAGGATGACAGTAAATGTCTTACTAAATCACTACATGCGGTGTACAGTAAGAGTAAATATTGCGTTCAATGTAGGATGCATTGAATATTCATACGTTGTGCACTGATGAGTATGATTTCGAATGTTCCAGTGACCGACTGTCAGTACGAGATGTCCAACATCTGGTCACCAGAACCTCCAGGAACTCTGGGATCTGTGGGCAGACCTGGAAGGAAAACTCGGCTGGATTCAGAGGTAAGTGGTGTCCTCTGATGGTTAACTCTAAGCAGAATTTAGATTAGTTTGGGTCCTAAAATTGAATTCACAAACAGACTAATGGAATATGATTACAGCAATATTTACTATAAAAGGTTCAATATGTTTCCCACCAGTGAGTGACTACTGTGGATTTGGTCTTCTCGACGCTGGAGAACTGACAGCGGTGGCTACTAACTGGAGCTGTGTACCAGAACAAGTCAGCTGCATTGTACGGAGTGATGGTACAAGGTATATAAAATCTGCCCTATCCTATTATCCACTTATTTCATGTACATATTAACGTCTGCAGTTGTAATTATATACTGCATATGTGCTATCAGATGCCCAGTGTTGTTTCTGTAATTGTATGGAAGCAAATTAGTTAACAAAAACTGCAAACAAACCACCCATTGAACAAACTAGCTTTCATCAACAGGCCTATTGATAAAAGCCCCTTGCTTGAACAAAGATCAACACATGGTACCAATGACATCACTAAATTCTGTGTACATAAACATGTCAAGTACCATGGCCTTTTTTTTCAAAACTGTGAAGTAGCCATATCACCATTGAATAATGTGCACACCAAACGTTTAAGAACATATTCTCAAAGAAGATCTCCAACGAACACATAGAATCGGAACATTTAGTAACGTATTGGATGACCTTCTAGCAGGTTTCTTTGATCCCTAGGCCCAAGTTTGATTCTAAGTTATCCTTGAAGTGTCTACCATTTAACATGTTATTTTCTATGCGTCACAGAACAAGCATTCCACAGAGAGGCGAAGTCCACACAAGCATCACTGTCCAGGACAGCTGTGTGGTCAACTACTTGGAGCACGTCTTCCTGACCGTCAGAATCACCTTCCCCCACCGCGGCCACCTGCGGATCAGACTGACCTCCCCGGGAGGTACCATCTCCGACATCGTTCCTGGAAGAGCCACGGACATGGAACCAGACCTGGAGTGGACGTTCATGACACTGCACCACTGGGGGGAGAGTGCTGTAGGACCCTGGCGACTCTCCGTACAGAACACACATCCTCATCTCAGTAGTACAGGTAGGTACTGAGCACCTGGCAACTCTCCATACAGAACACACATCCTCAACTCAGTAGTACAGGTAGGTACTGAGCACACGGCGACTCTCCATACAGAACAGACATCCTCACATCAGTAGTACAGGTAGGTACTGAGCACCTGACAACTCTCCATACAGAACAGACATCCTCACATGAGTAGTACAGGTAGGTACTGAGCACACGGCGACTCTCCATACAGAACACACATCCTCATCTCAGTAGTACATAGATACTCAGCACACGACAACTCTCCATACAGAACAGACATCCTCAACTCAGTAGTACAGGTAGGTACTGAGCACACGACAACTCTCCAAACAAAGCACACACCCTCCCCTGAGTAATGAATGTAGGCACTTATAGGCAATGGGAGGCTCAAAGAGAGTTCGCTTTTTGCTAGTCTTCTTCAAACATTATCTTCAATGGATGTTAAATGAATTTTCGCCCGAAATATGTTGTTGCATGTCACGGATTTCACCCCCCCCCCCCCCCAACAAAACCAAAAGCTCAATTTTAGAGTACGCACTGTGAAAAATGCAAATGTATGATATTTCCTTGCCTTACAGGAGACCTAGAGACCTGGTCTCTTCGTTTGTTAGGAACTGAGACAGACCCTTCAAGGTCTGGCACTGGGATATGCAACACTCAAAGCTTGGATTCAGGTGAGATAAACTGTTATTGCTTTTACTGTCATGTTATTTCAAACAATTTAGATTAAGACAAAAAAAGATAACAACGTAATATTTGAATGAGGTTGTTGAATCAGTGCATGCTCAATGTCCTATCATTTTATTTCACGTAACTAATTATTCAATACATAGATATAAACGGATGTATAACTTCATAAATCCCTTTTCCATGTAAATCACTTGCGCTCTACTCAACACCATTGCAGATAACATCGAATGCACAACGAACCCCTGTCAGAATGGAGGAATCTGTACAGAGTCGATCCCAACAGGCTACAAATGCCATTGCAGGAGTGGCTACACCGGAGACAACTGTGCAATAGGTTTGATATAATGACATTTTAATTGACATATAGCAAATAACACATAAACAAATAATCTGTGATATTTTTTAATACGTTAATTGTGATAGTCATCCCTTTCTAGTTTGGATTGATGGACAGTTGCAGTCTTACTTAGTACTGTACAACTGTCTTTGGTTCTATTTGACAATCTTTGGTCTACTAATACTTTCCAACTTACATTAATCTAACATGTTTGATCATTTCAAAATTATATGTTTCCAGGTTGCCATATTCAATACCCGAACTTCCCAGCGGACAACTTTGCTATCTACGACAACCGTTGCCATTGGCTATCAACGGACACGAAAGGAATCAGATACCCGGCGGCCAAAGAATTCTGCGAGTCTCGTGCAGGAAGGTTGATAACGGTTAAGACATCTGCCAAGCAAAACTGGCTCACGGACTTCATCAACAAGAACGGAGATTCGAAGTATGTACATACCCGCTATGTGTACCACTGATACAAGAACATACTTTTTTTTCTATCATTAGGGTTTAACTAGATATTATCATATAGCCAGGCGCCGCGGACCAATCAGAAGGCCATGTTCCACGTTGGTTATGACGCCGTAACACGTAGATTCAGGCCAGGCAGGTGGGTA